>NC_092215.1:1788355-1823707 GCF_043381705.1 Parasteatoda tepidariorum
TATATATTTCCAAGTCAATAACCCGATATAGTACATACTCCGAACTTCGCATATTTTGTACTAAATAAAACCTGTTGTTTATAAATTTTTTTAATTTTCAAGCAAAGTGAAGCTCACTTTTTAAAATAAAACCAATTTACAATAAATATTTAAAAATATCACTTTTTAAAAGGAATTCATTTACAAGGAAGCATCGCATAAAAAAATGATCAATAATTTTACTGTCCACCAGTATTGTAGTGTTATAGTTTCTCTAAAATTAGCAAGTTTTGGAACATCTAAATCAATTTTGTAATTTTCTTTTATAAAATTTTCTGGCCATATGTGGGCATTTTCAAACATATGGACCCTCACTTTTAAATATAAAACCAATTTTGGAGAAATTCTCCGTAAAAAAAAAATTATAAATTTTTAAAGTGTGCGTTAGCGATAAACATACTTTGAATTTCGCACGTTCAAAATTTTCTATAAACATTTAATATCATATGCGAGTGTTTTCAAGCACTAAGCTGTTTCACATGAAAGGAGTTTCAAAGGAATACCGCTTTGTAAAAAGTTATGAAAGATTTTCGTCCACCTTATGACAGCGTAATGCATACTCTGATATTAGCATGCGCATGCTTTGGAGCAGATAAATTTGTTTTCTATAATACTTTTTGCACATATATAAGTGTTTTAAATTTGACTGATGCTCACTTTTTAATTTTAATTTGAAACTAGTTTCAAATAAAGAGTGCAATGGAAAACATCATAAACACCTTGATGTTAGCACTATACCTACTCGCTAGAAATCCTATTAAATAAATCCTTTTTTTTAAATTTTTATTATTAATTCTTGCCATATGAGGGTGTTTTCAAAAAAATCATTGACGCTAACTTTTTAAACTGAAACACGTTTAAAAACAATAGCACATTGCAAAAAAATTAAAAATATTATCAGTATTGAATATTATTAAAAATTATCAAAGTGTCTACCTTATTCTGTGTTTAATATTACGGAATAATTACTGTTTTGAATAATACAGCAGACTTAAGCAACGTTTACGACAAAATTTTTGTTTTAATTATTACTGAAAGCTTATGTAAAATGTACCTCAAGGCTTCTGTTTTGAAAATTACAACAGACTAATGTAAGTTTCACAAAGTACTGTGAATATTACAACCAACTGCTGTTAATGTCGACTATGCTGTTTATAACATTACGAATGTAACAGGACATTGCTGTCAATTCACACGGTGTTGCTGCTCGCAGCGTTGTGAACTGAGAGTAGCAGCAAGCTGGGGAATTTATATTAGTCTGTTGGAATATTCAAAGCATTGATCGAAAACGCAACTTTGTTAATTTTACCCCTGGTGTAGGATTGTTTTTTTAGGCTTATATACAGATATATAATTGAACTTGTAGGATGATTTACATAAAAGTGAATAATCAAAGCAGATTATGAGAGTATAAATAATACCATGTGTATATTTGTGTAAATAGAGACACAAATGTAGTAAATATAAATTTATTACTAAATATTTGCATAGATTAATAATGCTATATAATCTGAAAATCTAATTTAATAAAACTGTTTATAATAGATAACTAGACATAATTATAATAATTTCAACTTAGGAAAAAAAAGTATTTTGTTATATATGATGGTTTCTTTTGAATTTCAGTTTAATTGATAACAACTTTATAAATCAACAATTGGTAGTACATCATCGCTCTCTAGTTCAGAATGTTGGACAAGATGCTCAAAAATTAAATATTAAATTAATAATAATTTTTTTATGCAATCAAAATGCTCAACTGAACTTAAATATTGCATTTTTCAATTCTCTTCATGAGCTAATATAAAGCAGATCGTAAGTATTATCTGATACTTATCCATCTTTGAATCATAAAACTGTTTACGCACCTAAATTAAAATGTCTTTGCAAACTTGGGCCAAAAATGTAGATACAAATTTTACAAATAATTCTCTAAAAAAAAGAAAAAAAAAACTACATTTTATTTTTGAATAAAACAAAATAAGGATACTTCAATCTTAACAGGTTCTTTCCTAAAGATATATATATATTGTACCCANATAACTGTTACTTTTCGATATATATATATGTGTGTGTGTGTGTGTGTGTACGCAATAGCAATAAAAAATAAAAGAATTATCTAGGAGTAGCAGGGGACGTTGATTCGATAACTGGGGAATGAAATTGCACTTTTTTTTTTTGAAACAGGAAAATTAAAATTCACTTTTTTCCTGAAAACCAACTATCAAGCAGTCAAAACTATTTCTTATTTATTTTTCTTTTCGATTTCTTATTTATTTTTCTTTCGAACAGACGATTCTTATAGTTATTAAAGTTATTAATAAATCCTCCATTTAACACATAGATTTTATAACTTCAAGAGAGAGAAAATTTTTTAATTGAAAAGTAAAAAAAGAAACCTTCTTGCAGCATTATTAATTTGTTTTTAACATTTAGCAGCTCTTATATTTTATTTGAAAAGCACTTACTAAATAACATATTGTCTAAAATTTTGTTTCAATATCGAGACATAAATGTTTTAATAAGTTCCTTCGCTTATGACTATTAGGAAATTTCTTTGGTGGATCATATTGGTAGACAACACACAGAAAAGCCTATTTAATGCATACAGTTTCATTAAATATAGTTCGACTCTTTTCTTATTTACGTCCTATTGTTAAATAATTTTATAATAATATTTCGTATTAAAATTTGGTTGAATTCGATTATCCGGTATATTCTCTTATCCGTAGTTCAGTAATTCTCGACAATAACAGTAATTTGGGGATCTGCCTTAACCATACAATTTAACGTGTTCAGTTACTTTGAAACGTTAATACTTATTACATATAAACGAAATACATATTGCAAGTGACATATGCTTACACAGTTTAACTAACAGAAAACTGTCTTAAATAAACTTAATAAATAACTTAAAAGTCTTAAATAAGCAACAAATAACGAGGACATAAATCGTCCATTATCATTGAATATCGGAGATAAACACCTTATACGTAATCTCCTAAAATACAAATTGTTAAGAATCGAATTTAAGCACAACCCCTATCAATCTGAATACAACCTAAATTATGGATAATAACACTTATGTTTATTAGATGAAATTAATAAAATAACGTATACAACAGAAAACGTTTAATTAAATGCAATGTTAGTATTTTGATATTAATAAAACTATTTGCTCGATGAAGAAAAAATATTAATCATTTAGAAAACTTCAATTAGCTTATCGCATTTACAAACACAATGCGGAATTTATTTCAAACAGGTAACACATTAAAATGTGATCTTTAATTTGTTTGAAAATATTTATGTGCTTCGAGAAAATGTTAAAATTTTTTAACTTTTTAGTTCAAAATACGCTAAGATCACAAGGAGAAAAAAGTTGTGGTAAAAATACTGCACTGTATGGTAAAAACATGAAAAAAATAACAACATAATTTTGGTTAACTGAATCAAATCAGTTATTAAAATTCTTGTTCTAAATTCTTCACATGTTAGTAAAAAATACAAAATTGAAAGAAACTTTTAATCAAATAAATGGTTTCTATGCCACGCTTTGAGGTATTATGATAAAATTATCAAATTATACCATGATTACCAAAATTAATCTAATATTATAAAACCATATTTAATTGCTAATTTTACCAAATCAATTCGCAAAAAATACCAATCTTTTTGATACTTTTATAGAGACCATACTTTTTCTCTGTGCACAAAATGTATTTTTTTCATATGCTGGTTGAACATGAGTGAATTTCTTACTATGTATATTTTTATATATTTTTATATTCTATATATTATATTATTATTATTTATATTACTATTTATATTATATTATTACTATATTATACATATACTATTATATACTTTTTATAATGCTAAATTTTTTGAGGCTTGTTGCTTATTTAAATGTTTTTATAAAGCATCTATATACCTCAAAAAATACTCATAGAAAATGTGTGAAACTAATCTGAAATGAATTTAGCGATAAAAATTTTTTTAAAAATCTTCATCATATGTAACGAAATAAAATAAATTTTTTCAGTTTTGCACCAAGTTCATATACTCGTCTTTCTGCTGTTTATAGCGAAATTTAATTTTGTTCAATTATATTCCATAATTATTTATATTTTAGCATAGGATTTTTCGGAGATTATGATACCCATTATTTCTTATGAAACCTTTTTTAAATTTATTATTCGATAAAAAAAAGAAAGTGAAGAAATAACAGTAAAAAATAAATAAATGAAATAACAAAACACACACTCACGAAATACCCACCATAGAAACTATTACAGAATAATCTTTTCGTCTGTTTGCAGCCATTTTGAATATATATATANTGAAGTAAATCAAGTCAGTCAGATCAGTTTTCACCCTTTAATTTTTTATTGTTTATAAAAAATGATGTTTGCTTCACCTATGGTTTAGAATTAGCAGTTTTATGTCTTAAAAAATTACGAAGCTCTGCGAATGTCTCTTTGCATACATTAGTAAGATTATGACGTGACATATGACGTACTTCTATTGTTTTATGTGAAATCAGTTTCAAACATTTCTACGTGGAAAAAGAATTCACAAATTGATAGACTGTTGAATATTATTGCTCTAAATCTGCGGAGAATGCTGTTAGTAATTTGATACTTTTAGACTGTTAACTCTCTAATATAAATATTTTTCGAAAAAATCTCTGAATAAAAGATCTGTAATACTTTCCATGGATTTAACAATATATTACAGTATCGCAAGCGTTCTATGTCCGTTTGAAAAATTCTGAAGAATCAATCAAAAATCGTACAGTTGGTTTTTTTGAAGAATGAAGTTCAAAACATGGTAATATCCATAAACAAGTATTCACCCTATCTTTCAAACTTCTATTGCAACTTTTCTACTTCAACGGCGCAAGTAGTTTCGGCTATTTTATCTATTTATTTATTAATAAAAGGAATGTCACTTAAAAAATTAAAAACAGAAGAAGAAAAGAAAGCCGAATTTTACTTGCATTCTGTAAGTTTGCATTGGCAACTTAATCGCGGCGAAAAAGAAAAGTACACTTTTATTTTCATGATCATTATTGTTCAGGTTATGTGGAATCAAATTACTAAACTATAACAAACATTGCTCACTTCTACTATTATAGATATAACTGTTACTTTTCGTATCCGTTAATTTTCTTCTTTGTTATTGTCATAATGGCGTTAGTCTAAGAATCTGGAAGAAAGAAAAGGATAAAGATTTTACCTCAATTTAATAAAGTTTGTGCAAAATAAATTCAAATGCACTGTTAGAAATTCCTTCGAAAAAGTGATTAAATAATAATTTATTCAATTATTATTTTATCATATTCAACCAAAACAGTCAAATAATCATAAAAAGATGATATTCAGATTGTCAAGTGTGAGAAAATACGATGATTGTTTTTACCTAATGCGGTTTAATAACCAGAATAAGCCCCCCTTATGAAACCAGTTTGTTCCATGCAGCTGGGTACATACTGTAGCTGAGAGATGGGTCAGACTCATGACCACCTGAACATGGGCTTGAATCTCAGCGTTGACACCACAATCTTTCTTCCATTCCTTCAATACATGAAGAGTTTCCAGTGTCCAGCAATCTTCAATTGATGACTCTGCCCAATTAGAATACGAAACTATCATACTCACATAAATGGTGAAGCACCCCTAGAGCTTCAATGTCCATTTAAGTTTTATATTTAAAGTTTACAAACTATGCTACTTGTAAATGGCTACACGGTTTCTTAACCGTACCAGTAGTAAACGGTTACAAAACCATAAAGGTAAAAAATAGTTCCTAACAATAAACTTTATGGTTAATCTGGACTGCCTCCAGTTTCTTAAGCGTAATTTTAGAATGAAAATTCTAACAGTATAATCATAAGCTAATGATTTAATGAATCCAACCACCAATACCAATTCTAATGACCCAACAAAAGTATTCTAATGACCCAAATGAAAAAAAATGCTGTACGTAGATGGTAGTTTTTTCCCATTATTTAAAAGTGTATTAACATTCAAACATTAACAATAATGTATTAACAATTAAAGCGCGAAACATTAAATATCTCAATTTATAAAATGATGTTTAACGAAAAAGATTTTCAAGAAATCAGTAATAAAGTTGGTTATTTCTTAAGTTGGTTCTCAAAGTTGGCTATTTTGAAGAAAGTTAGCAGTTCAAAACAGATTATCATCCTTTAGTGAGTCATTATTCAAGTTTTTATTTATTCAACCCTTGAGGGAGTTTTTATTTTCATGGCGATTCTTGCTGATATTATCGAGTCAAATTAGCCAGAATAAAATCAGCATTGCTCTCTTTTACCATTAAGGTTATCATTGCTACTTGTAAAGTCCGATAACTTTCTCCCTCTATCCTTTTCATTGGCATAAACAGTGTAGCGTTAATCTGAAAAATTGGCGACGGAAAGAGTGAGAAAAAGTTGGATTTAAATTTCATGCGTGCCACGGTATTGAATATATTTCCTTTTCGTTAGAAAAGAAAGAAGGGAAGAAAAGTGAGAAAGAAATCTTAGTGAGGGTGGAAAGGATGCCCGAAATTTATTCAACGCAGAAAATTACCATAATGCTTAAAACAGGAGAAAAAGTGAACAGAAAAAGGGATAAAAAAAAAGGAAGATTGTGGAAGGCGGAAAGAAACAATTAAGAATACTGCCGAGAATTGACAAGTCGCTGATGGATGACTTTAGTCGTGGACTGTTACGGAAGACATAACTCACAAATACCCCAGAAAGAAAAAAATGGAATAGCAGGATCATTAATTTCCGTTTTGTTTAGCGCCATCAAGATTTTTTTTCTTCCTATTTTTACTTCAGAACTTAGACATTGGAGTAATTTTTAGAAGCCTTTTATACAGACCTTTTTATATCTTAACTTTGTAGAGGTGGAAAAAAATTAAACGATAATAAAGAATACACTTCATATATCGCTTCCTCATATCGGAACGGAGTTTGGATTATTACTTTTTCCATCAATTTACTTTTTTTGCACTTCATTTTTCTTATCGTTAATTTCTTTTGCCCATTTGATGATATTTTTTAGCATCATTTAAAATTTTCTTTAAATTTGTTGTTTATAATTTTTTGTAAAGCTAAGAATCTACTCTTCCGAATTGGAACTGGAATAGCCTAATTTTCAATGATTTTTTACGATCATTGTAGAAACGCAATTTGGTTCCCTGTCAGATGGCTTCTATAATTTCATACCAAGCAAATGAGACAACTTACATGACGGTTGTTTAGTCTGGTCACGTTTTTCAGTGGTATGAGTGACCAACTGGTCACCAAATAAGTAACAAATTAAGCTTTTAAGCAGATAACAAGGAAAACAGCAATATTGTTGTTTAGCAACAATGTAAATAAGATTTCTTGAAACTACAATTGAAATAAGATAAAAGGAATTTGATAAAGTTTTTTTTTAAACGGTGAAATATACATAGTGGGAAGAAGGCTAGCTTCCACAGACATAATGTAAACCAGTCACCAAAATGTTGGTGTGGCCCCAGTGTATAAAGGGAAAAAATAATTTAGGGACACAGCAGCAGAAGTTCTTGCCAAGCCCACATCTTCTCTCAATCACTACTAAGGTAGGGGAGGAGAAGGAAAGTTTTCTTTTTGTTTTTTCTCGAAAGTTTTATGATTGGTTTGTTGTTGCATTTTTGCACTATTTATAAACAGTAAGCTGAGGTTTTTTCGAGCTAAGTTTTTTCGTGGTTTTCCTCTCTAACGCAAATGCTGGTTAGTTCCATCCAAAAATCTTTCACGAAAGCTAGTTTGTTGTAAATTGTTGTACAGAATTGAGCAGAATTGGATTGGCTTTTCAAAACCGGTTATAAAATAAAATAAAATTCTTTTTCTCACTGTAGTGAGTCTGTTTATTGAAAGATTTTTCACCGAGTGAAGTAATGCTTTTTAACGAATAATATGCAATTTTTCTAACTTTTGTGAGTTTTCTTGGCTGCTGCGTTTTGTCCAGCTTTAGCAATCGCTCTCTATGCTATTTATGAAATGCTACATAGAGTAATATCATAATAAAGAAAAGCCCCAGGTTTATGAAAATGAAAAGCGTTTTTGATCTTTCGTTATATAGTTTTGAAAAGTTACCTCAATACTACATTGTAGCTCGCTTACAAAAATACCCAAAACTGAGAATCATTTGTTGATGTTAATTATTTTTATCTGAGTGAAAAAATTTGCTTAACTGGTGAGTTTTAAAAGGTTTGTAATTTTTAAAATATCTATTTGTCTGAAAGTCCAGATACTTTTTTTTGCTCAGTTTAAAGCAGTTTGTACTGTTCAAAATGAAAATTTTTCTTTGATTTGTAAGACAAACTGAAGTTTTTTTTTGGGGGGGGGGATTTTTGAAGAACTTTCATCAGAAGCCTTCTTCCTCGCCATTTTCAAATTTAGTTAAATTCCTGATTTTCGACTTCTCGATCCTTATTTATTTTTAATTACTTAACAAGCTTCAAATTTTCTTATGATAGAGTATCGTTTAGCAACACTATACTTTTAAAAAAACATGAAAAAAGGCATCATTTTGCTAGATTAGGAGAAATAGTGTTCAATGTTTTTTAGAACTTCTACTGATCCTTCTCCAAAATATAAAGCAGTAAAATTTTGTAACTAATAATTTGAGCAAACAGTCTTTAGCATGGCATAAAAACTATTTATGAGGTTAAATTTTCTTTTTAGTTTTGTATTATTTTACTAAAAGTGTGGCAACAGATATTGTAATTTTGAAAACCAGAATTTCTGGTAATATGAACTGAAAAACTACCAAATAATTGCATTAAATACTGTATTTTTTAGTTTTAATAAGCAGAACTATGGATTTTTCTTACCAGAAATGTCAATACCATACAGTACGGTAGTTTTAACAGAATTTTTTCTCCTTGTGGGCGATTCTTTTGTTATGTGTGTTATTTTTATTCGGCATATTTCAACTTTAACATTCTTTATAATGAACTTTTTAGATATATTTTATGTTTTTCTTAAATTTGTTGTTAAATTTACACGTATTTAAGTTTGTAAAAAGAAGAGTGTTAATTAATTTGACGCTGAAAAAAAAATTCTGAACTTTTGTTACATGTGCTACATTTAATAATGCTAGATATTTGAAAAATATTTGTTAGATATTTTAAAGTGGCTGCTTCCACCTACTCACTACTGATATAAAGCAAAAAGACCAGGACTCTCTCTATCTCTTCCTGGTGACAGGCAAACCAACACTTGCTTATCCCGACTGGCCAGTGGACACCTGAAAAATCTCACATTTTCTGCTAATCAAAAGATCTTTCATCTTTGCCCTAAATGCCAACAAAACTAGGCATCACCTGAGCACATCTTGAACTGTTTCCCATGTCTGACCCCGTCAGACCAGATGGGAATTAGCAACAACAACAACAACAGATATTTGAAACTTAGAATATATTCATTTAATTCTGTGAAGTATAAATGTGCTAAGTTAAGATATTTTCCTTTATAGAGAGATACAATATCAAACATGTGTTTAGTGATGTTTAAAAATCTTTTCTATCTGTGAAAACTTCATAATTTGGTGAAATTGGTGCGTTACGTGTGTTACCTTTTGCGAATATTTCAATTGAAAAGTATTAAATGCTGTACTGAAGCATTTATTTACTTTAAATTAGCAGATGAAAAGCAATTAATTTTAACAAATGAAGTTGTTAATGGTTTAAAAAGGAAGAGTGTAAACAGTGTTTGCTGAAAGAGTGTCGTGAGTAAAACATGGCGAAATGTTGACACATCTCTTTCCTCAAAATCATTTCTGGCAGAAGCATAAAATATGTATTTTTTTCTAATTACTTTCCTCAAATATTGTATTTTCAGTTTACAAGTATGTACATTTAAGTCGATGATGTGCTCTAGATCGAACACATCGTGTTTAATTAGATTTATAGGGGCTTTACTGACTGCAATTTAACAGGAGGGTAGATTAAATGACTATTTGTGTGCCACAATCTGTGCATCCATGCGTGTTTTTTAAATATCAAGAGATACTTCTATAACATGAATAGGTTTTATGTTTTGGATTATAGTTGACGTGGATTGATATCTTCAATTAAATTCTCTATTTCATTTTGGCTAATATGTAATACTGTTGTATTAGGCTTGAATTGATTGGTTAGCTAGGCGAACAACGCTGTATAACAACTCAATTTTTCCTTTGTGCAAAAACACTGTTGTTAGAATAGCTTTGCATTTTGCTTGGCACTAAAGCTTTTTCACTGCACTCCTATCCCATGCAAAATACTTATGCTATGATGTGGTAAAATATTTCCAAATGTATTTTTCTTCTTCTTTATTTTGATCGACAAAAGATGAAATAATTCAACCACATATTTATTTTTAAATTCTGAACTTGGCTCATCACTGTAGAGGATAAGAGTTAATTTATTTTCTGAAGTAGAATAATTTTGAAACAGCTTCTCAATTAGTCTTAAAATAAAAGTACAGACACAACTTTTAACTTTGTTTTTTGTATCAGAGAATATTGGTAATGAAGAACAAATATCGGTTAAGGAAGCAGCTGCTGTGAATAATTGAACAGAGGCTTGATAGCACAATGCTGATTGAACTTCGTTTTGATATTCACAAGAATATGCCATTGCAAAGTCATTTGAACTCCCCGGATTTTACTACTAGATATGTCCTACTGGAAAGCATCAAATTGGATTCCTTTCTGTATTATGCATTATTGAAAGTTAGCCCAATTTTCAAGAGTAATTTCAAAAATTTCTGTGGCACACTTGTCATTATACTTTTTTAATTTTATTATGTGACTATTGGCATCTTCTTGCCATCGTTGCCAAACTACAATAGTAGATTGGTAGAAATCTAGAACAAACAATGAACTATTTTTACAAATATCACATGCGCTCTTCCAACAATTCGATCCAAGAATTTTCTCACTCAATAGCAACAAACTTTTGGATCGCAAAGCATAAAATTTTGAATGTTCAGGATGCAACTGACAAAAAACAGCATAAGTTTCCGTTAGAAACATGGTTAGATAATTCTTACGTTTTATTGCCAGTTTCCTTTTCTTGTTAATCCAGATAACCAGTTCTTATTACAATCCAAGCATACTGCACTATAAAAAATCTCGGTAAATATTTAACCAGTATTTGGTGCAGAGTTTCTTATTATCCCAAAATTTGGTTAAATGAAGGATCATTTTATTTTAATTGCACCATAAATTGTGAAGTGTGATCGAGAAATATTTCCACGGTGCAACTAACTGCACCAAAATTTGGTAAAGGATGCAAAACTTTGACGGTAACTGTAAACTAAACGATGTTTGTTTACGACGCCATGTTTTCTTTACAAGTCGGTCTCGGTGTATCGGTACGACTAATGCTTGTTGTTTCAAGTTTCTACTTATTTTGTTTGGTAAGTGGCTTATTTGCAGGAATTAAACTTTATTTCTTTCATGTTGCCTTTTTTAATTTGGTTGGTGTAATAAAATGGTTAGTGGTATGTCATAAAATAAATTCTTACGATAAATAGTTTTGTTACGTTAAATAGTACTATATTTTGGCCTGCATTTGAGCTCTTTAAAAATACCTAATAATGGTGCTACATTCCTCTACATTTATANATATATATATAAAGAAGAATGAAAATAGGTGTTTCGTTTCTTCAAAACACCTACTTTTGCTGCACTCTTCTATAGAACTCCGTTTTATGTAGCCAACAAATGAATACAAATTTTTGGTGCAACTTGGCTCGGAATTTTTTACAGTGTATAAACAATGTCACTTCTGAAGAAAAGTTATTGATTAGAAATTTAAGTTCCTCTGAAATACCTAGTGATGAATGTTTCATATCATTATCAATCTGTTTTCTAACTTGCTTTACTGACACAGATATTACAGCAATTTTCTTTCTTCGCAAAATAGGTAGAGTTTTAAACGCGATCTGCTTTTCTTAATGACTGAGGTCTTGATTAGAGCTTACTTTGTATTATTTTAAAGTTCAATATGCTGCTATCATTATTCAACTTATGTTCCTCTTCTATTATTTCATCTTCTATCTCGCGTTTGCATTGTCCAACCCGTTTTGGCCCTATGCTTCTTTTTAGGAACTCTCATTCTAGTCACTTTTTCTTTCTGTAAGAATTTATTTTCTTGCCTTTCAAGTGCATTATCCAACTTTTTATTTTTTTAGCTCCATATAATGACACTATTTTAGATTAATTAAGCAAATATTGGAATAATTTAGCTAATGCTGCTGAAATATTACACCTAAACATAAATATATAACAAATAGAAGTTTAGGAAAACAAGTCCCAGAAGTTTCAAAATTATTATGCTGTTATTATTATGCTGTAAATTATTATGCTGTAAATTATTAAGACAAATAATAATTGTTACAAAATTATTATGCTGCAAATTATCATGTCTTATTATGCTGTTTTTAATTAATAGTTTTACCGACCGGATTTTATAACAGCTTACAGTTCTTAATTTGGGATTTTGGAGTTGAAGTTGTGCGGTGGTTATGAAAATTGTGTGGACATGATTTCAATTTTTTATGATGAAAAAATAAATAAGGTGTAAAAGTACTTCTGACACACTTAACAGTAAAATGCGTAACTTTTTGTTACTTGTGTTACCTTGAATAAAATTAAATTTTAAATAATAACTATAGGTAGCTTTAATACGAGAATATTTTCTGTTATTTTCTTTTGTAATTCATAAAACAAAAAATTTCGAAATTATCAGTCTTACTAAGGTTTTTACGGAAAAAAAGCAAAATTATGCTACGTGTGTTACTGGGAAAT
This sequence comes from Parasteatoda tepidariorum, assembly GCF_043381705.1. Taxonomy (NCBI): domain Eukaryota; kingdom Metazoa; phylum Arthropoda; class Arachnida; order Araneae; family Theridiidae; genus Parasteatoda; species Parasteatoda tepidariorum. The sequence continues at coordinate 1,801,237 of NC_092215.1, forward strand.
TAGATTATCTTGCTGAATCAACTTTTAATCATTCAAAAAAAAAATTGTAGGCCAAATTAAAAAAATATATAAAACAAAGATAAAAGGACAAAATGGTTAGATATAGTACTAAAAACTATTTTATTGCTCTTTAATATTTTCAAACTCCATTAGAATATAACACAAGAAGGCCCAGAACCAGTGTTAAAATTCAGCGTGCTCCCCCGTTTGTTAGAATTTAACTAAACATTTTTTATAATTTAAAAAATATCTTAACATCATCAATAATCTTAGAAAATGTACTTTTTCCAGCTTCCAAAATTTTTTAATTTTTGATTTTACAGTAATTTTTAATATTTAGTCACTCAGGACCATTTTCCTCAATAATTCGCTTTTGGGCAGAGATACTAGCAATTAAAATGCACCAATTGTTTCATTCATTCATTGCTTCGTTTTTTCATTCATTCACTGTTTCCTTCTTTTTTTTTTCTTTCTTTCTTTCTTAATGAGCTTTACATAATTTTTTTTTTACTTTTTCTTAAATTTCAAAGGACATTTTGGCTGAAATTTCATTTTCTTCCATTTATTCCAAATACTTTAGTTGATATTTAAGGAAAAGCCTTTGATTAATTAATCTGAATTCTGTGGAAAAAAAAAACTTTCTGATAGATTGAGTTATGCTGATTGATGATTTTGATTCATTTACATTTTACTCCTACGAATGTTCCATAGCTCATTTGCACACGGATCGGCGATCCCAGTGAAAATGTTTCCTTGTCCATGTTTAATCCTTGTGCTTAAAAGCCTTCTTTTCAGTATTCAAATGGTAAATACACTGAAAAGAGTTGAAAAGACGAAATATTCTCTCCCTTTTTTTAAGGGAAAGGGTGTGAATGTGTCATGCAAATTCACCTCCGAAATTGCTATGCAATGTCATCATGGTAAAGTAGAGGAAATGGTGCAGAACTATAAAATTCTCTATTTTTAAGCATCTGAGTTATTTAAATATAAAGTACTTTGAAATATACAAAAAATTTACATTAAAATGCAACTCCAATATTTAAAATTTAAAGGAATGTTTCTTTTCCTTTAAAAAATCTTTAACCATTTGTTTTAGCATGGAAAATCTTTTTTGTTGTAATATGTGATACAATTTTTTGTACTGTATGGTAACAACATTTCTGGTAAAAAAAAGAGAAATATAATTCTGTTTAATAAAACCAAAATAATATACGGTATTTAAAGCCATCATTGTGCAATTTTTCCGTTCATATGATAATGGCTAACCGGAAATTCTGGTTTTCAAAATTATAGTTCTTATTGCCACACATTTAGTAAAAAATTCAAAACTGAAAAGTAAATTTAACCGAATAAATGGTTTTACATTTTACCGAAAAATGGTTATATCATGGTTTTATCATACACGGAGAAAAAATTCTAGTAAAATTACCATATTATTACCATACCATTACCATAGATATGACATTTCTGAAAAAAAAACAGCAACATAATTTCGGTTAATAAAAGCAAAATTTACGGTAGTTTGTTCTGTAATTTACGGTAATTCATTCGAATGATAAATGTATATAGGAAATTCTGGTTTCTAAATTAACATTCATTTAATATACTTTTTACTACAAGTTTATAGGACACACTTATTACCACAAAACTAAAACGCAAATTTAATTTAATAAATGGTTCCTACATCATGCTGTCATGCCGTATCATAATAAACTGACCAAATTTTACCACAATTTCGAAATTATCACGTATTATAAACTATATTTTATTATTAATTTTGCAAAATCATTACCGAAGCTCTTCAAAATTCAGCGTGCTTTTTGGTCATATAGAGCCAAAAACAAGGTACATTTTACCATAATCTGATAGTTTTGATCATACTTCTTTTCTTAGTGGTCTGAGATGCTTTAAGAATTTAAAGATTCAATTTTTCTAAAGTCAACGAAAAGAAAGCGAGAAGCAAAAATAAAAATTTAATAGACACATAGCAATTTTGATACCATGAACAGGATACTAAAATCAGTGCCAAAATGCGTTATGATTTTTAGTAAAGGTAACGGGGAGGACATTTTGATAAAAATCCTTCCACTTTTAATACTTTTACAACTGTATTTTTACTAGTACAATACCGTAAGTCTCGGAATAATGTCTCTTATAATGTCACATTTTATCCTGCATAAAATTATAAATTTATAATATTGATAAATTTGTTTGTAGATAAATTAAAAATAAAAAGAAAAATGTTCAGTGACTTCCAAGAATGAAGGGTGTATTTTGATATGTTTGAAATTTATTTTCATGTTCTTGTATAAATATCAACTATGCACAGAAACGTTAAATTTCCAAACTATATTTAAACACAAATTATTCGTCACTTATATGTCTATTGCTTAACATGGCATAAATTTTTATCAAAAATTTATGTTAAGCGCAAAAACTAAATAATCAGACAACGTAGAGATACGTTTATTTTTAATATTAAAATTTAAAATTAAACTACACAGTTAACTTATAACAACACGATAATTGAACTTGTGCATTAAAAAATTTTTAAAATAAAATTTTATTCATCATGTAATTGCATCATGTAATTGCATCATTTTATTTTATAAAAGGCGTAAAACAGCCCTTTGGTCGTTAATTTCTATTTCCTAATTAACATACGTCAATTACTCGATTCTGATTCTTAAAATTCCGATACCTGATTTCTGGTAGTTACATTCCGATAACGTTAAATGATCCAACATCTAAATTCCAATACATGATTTTTACAACCAAACTCGTAATCTTATATTCCGATATCTAATTTCAGATATCCATAGTCTGATACAGAAATTCCTATACTGAAATTCCGATGTATAATTTACTGAAATTTCGAATTTTTTGTAGCGTGCGTGGATTTTAAAATCTGTATTTATTTAAGCAGTTTTTTTCTGTAAAAATACTTTTTCTGCAGAATTTACAATTGTTCCTTACAGCGCAGATTGCATCATTTCACACAATATTAAAAAATGAAAGTTAAAAAAAGCTATGCGCTTTTTAATTTTTTTTTTTACCTGGTTAAAAATATTATTTATGTGTCGGCATATTTAATAGAGCATACGGAACTAAAATGTCTTCCATAACTGTCGGTTTTTTTCTTGCTAAAATTATCTGCATCAAATATTACTTTCCATATTATTGAATGAGTGATTAAAAATAGTGATACGTAGTGATTATTTAAAAACTGTTAAAAACGTTAAATAAAAATAATCTTAAAGTACAATTTAAGCTAATGTGTTGAGAAGTCACTTTTTAGCATGATAATCTGGTATTTTAACTTACTATATTTAACACTCTAGTGCTATATCGTTGTAGTAAATATGAAAGTGTGAGACAGTTTTTGCAGTCTGGCAAAATTAAAGAGAGAATATTTGAGTGATAAAAAAATGTCATATTTTATTTGTCTACGTTAGGCTCATGTCTACACTAGCCTCCATATTTTGCATACAATAATTAAAAGAAACTAAAAAAATAATAACTATGCTTGAATTATTGAAGTTCCTATTATATCGCCTTCATAACTTTACTTTCATCTAAATTCTATATTTTTAAGTGCGAATCGCATTCACTGTTATTTAGAGCTCCAGTTTCAGTAGAATATTCAACTGCGATATCTTATTCATTTTCAAATAAAATATTTAGATATTTTCGATTTACCCTGTTAGAATTTTCATTGTAAAATTACGGTAAAATAACTGGCAGGAGTCTGTCCATCTAATTATACGTATAGTTTATGATTAAAAATTTTTTTTTTTTACCTTTCCGATTTTGAAACCGTTTATAACTAGTATGGTTAAAAAACCATGAATACAAAACTACCTGAAATTTTAACCATTTTTTTCAAAATTATTACAAAACCGACAGTAAAACATTTACAGGAAATTGGTGCTAAGCTTTTCATTAGGTAATGGACTTTAGAGTTAGCTTGTGGTTGAGTTGCGTTTTATCAAATGAACCTTGGAATGTAGTAGAATTAGTTTATGTGGTTGTTTCATCTATCTCAAAAAAAAGGGAAAATACTAGACTTTTAGAGTTAAACAGCTGTATGGAGCTGCTATTTAGGAATAAATGAGAGTATTGTATTCTAATAGTGCAGGGTCACAAATTGGAAAGGGCAGAATAATACTAGAAAATCTTTGTGTTGAAATCTTTGAGTGAATTGTGAGTTGAAAGGTATAGAAGAAATTCTGCAACCTGAGAGTTGTCATGACTGATTAACTCTCCCAGCTACAGTATGTACCCAGCTGCCTGGAACAAAATGGCTTCGCAAAGTGGGCTTTGTTGAGTATAAAATTATAGTTGTTAGACCGTATTAGGTAAAAACAATCAATAAATTATTTTTCTCACAGTTAACAGTTTGAATACCATCTTATTTATGGTTATTTGACTGTTTTGTTTTATGTGGTAAAATAACAGGTAAATAAACTATTATTTAACCATTTTTCTGAGAAATTTCTAACAGTGTATGAGTAACTCTTATAAAGAAATTTAAAAAAAACCGCTTATAAAAAGTACGTAATTATTTTCAGGAATAAAGGACATCCTTTGTTGTAACATCTGAAAGACAATCTAACAAAAAGTGCGATCAGTTGTCACGCACGCTATCCAATAATATTATTTCGCTTTTTTGAAACAATATTTCGTGACACTCTTATCCTCTAGGTTGAAGTTTTGATACTAAGTTGAACGAATTTACATTCTTACTACATAATTCACTTTGTCAAACTTTCAAATAATTGGCATAAACTCGTTATGCGAGGAAGAAGGTTTAGCTAACTTGTCAAATCATAAACGATGACTTTATTTTATTTATTATTATTTTTATTATTTTTTTTTATGCTCAACTCACTAGCGTAGTTCCTGTCACCTTCTAAAAGCTTTTATTGACACGTTGAAAAAAACTTTCAAAAAATGATATATTAATATAAGATTGATCCGAAATTAATATTATACCGAGGAAAAAATTATGGTAAAAACTACCAGAATACGGTAAAATTTACTGTATTTCGGACTCTTTCGAAGTACCAGAAGTATCGATACTTTTTACTGAGAACTTTGGTAAAGATTTTGGTTTATGTAATAATAAAATATAGTTTTATAATGTGTGATGATAAAATTTGGTATATGTACTAAAATGTGGTAGCTGTACCTTAGCATGAAAACAATTTATTCAGTAAAATTTACTTTTCTGTTTTGTAATTTTTATGAAATAAGTGTTAATTCAAATTATATTTTTAAAAGCGAGAATTTCTGGCAAACGATTATCATCTGAACTGAAAAATTATTAAATGAGCGTTAGATAAATAATTTCATGAAACTGAAGTGATATTTCTTGATTGAAAACTTCCTTCGTTTAAAAAATAAACAGATTGAACTAACAGTAAAGATATTTCAAGCCCTCTAAAATAGGTGCCTGATTATTAGTCTTAAGACATGTCGACTGTTATTTCCAATCTATATTTTTGAAACGAAGGAGGTTTTTTCTACAATACCAAATAAATGGTTTAAATACACATATTTTGGTTTTATGAGATAGAATTATAATTTATTACCTGCAAAGCCTACCATACAGTATATTAATTTTACTAGAATTCTTTCCGCCGTTTTTGTACTTCATAATTTCTCTTTATAATTTCAATTCTGTCGTCAAAATTTTGTATAATGTATAAACTTTACCATACATGTTTTTTTTTCTATGAAATTATTCAATCCATGTATCCAATCTAATATAAAATTGTTTAAATTTTTGGTCTAAAATGGAAATGATTGGCCATTTGAATATTTATGAAATATTTAATAAACTTTTTATTTTAGTGCTGAAGGAAATACTGAGTTTTAAGCTCAATATTTAATGCAGTTTCATTCTTTTGTCATTAATAATGTAATCTGAAATAAAATAGTTCATCTGTTTATTCGTCATCTATTAATTCATCATCTGTTTCTTAATTATGTATGCTAAAGATCTAAAGATATGAAAATTCTTATGACAGTTAATTAACAAACAAATAACATAAAGATTAATACTTTCAATAGCTTTGTAATAAAATGGAATCTCATGCTGATGCAATCGAAGTTCTTTTCAACATCATTTAGTTTTTCCATTATTTTGTTTGATAATTTTAATTATTAAGAGTAAAAAAAATCAATTAATTTCTTTGATATTTATGAAACAAATAGAAAGCAACCGAAAGTGTTGGTCATTTTGATTCCTTTCGTTATAATAATCCAAAGTTTATTATTTAAATTTGTTCTAAAATGAAATTTGGTTTGAGTTCTTTTTTATAAGCTAATTTGCTGAATTGAAATAGTACATAAAAAGCACATTTTTTGCCAAGTGTACTACTTTTATGCTGAACTAAATAAGTCAAATCGATGGGACTGATAGTTCAAAAGTTTGAAAAAATTTTATGCATGAAAAGTACAGTTTTGTACTCATTCATATTTACGAGTCTAATAGACAAGCGTGTGTCTTGTGTATTTGTCAAAGATAAATTAAAAAAATATGATTTAATTGGATTGATTTAATTTTACAGCAATAATAAAATCTTACGGAAAATCCGAAAAAAGTTAGTTGCTATTTCATTATTAACATTTTAATCGACAAACCAAGTAACTTGTAAAGAAAAAAATCTGGTCCTTTATTTGGAAATATTGGTCAATAAAAATTAGATTACGGTTTCAAATTGAATCATATATTATTGGTTAAGAAATTATAAGATATTTTAATTGAAAAAAATAATTTTACTTTAATAGGAACATTAAATTTATCATGTGCAAGTGAAACATAAAACTCCCGTAAATGAAATGAAAATTACACTCTGGAACAAAATTTTTATTGCATTTTCACCAATATATAAACAACATTTTTACAAATTATCTTACATAATTCGGGTGAAGGGGGTTTCAAATCTGAAATAAGTTTTGCTCCTAAAGCTGCATATTTCTTTTTTAAAAATAATATTTTAGTCTATTTTTTGCTGAATCAGGAATTTTCAGGGAGTCACTTAAATGTTGCTACGAACTTTTAGGAGAGTTAGTTACCAGGATTGAAATTGCATAGGAAACTATGACCACAAATGTCATCGTGCGTTGCAGTGAGGCGATTCCCTTTTATAACCTGTTCAGAAAAACACGAAGAAGCAGTTTAAAATAGGAAAGCACCCCTAGTGGCTTATGACGACATTTCTAGGCATGGGTTCTTACGTAATTTTAATCTTGATGAAAATTAATTAATAATCTTAATAAACCTTAACTCTCTTAGAAGTTTATCGCAGCATTTATGCTATCCAGTTTTATGTATAACGTTTACAGATATGTACATTTCGACAAAAAATTGTCCTTTAGGAAGAAAAAAAATGCAGCTTAGAGAGGGAAACCGATTGCAGATTTAAAAGTATCTAAGATAGGTGAAAAACTCATGCAACAGAAGAAAAAAATTGCTCCTCTGTGTTATTATAAATAAATTTTATTATTTAACAAATATTTGAATCGTATTGACAAAACAAGCTGTTGTGGATTTTGTTAAAGAAAAGAAAGCCATCCTCTATCGCCAAACCGCAATGCAATGTTTTTTTTTTTTTTTTTTTTAATCCAAACTTCAACTTTGAATTGAAAACGATTTCCTATATATTGCTTTTTCCTCAATACATCTTAGAGTGCCGACTCATTTCTACAGTTTTTTTTTCATTCTTTTTTCTCTCTTTCATTCCCTTCCCCTCCCCTTCACGGAAGTAGGGAATACAGATCGGGGTGGAGAAAAAAATTAAAGAAAAAGAACAATGGAAAAAGAACATAAAAGAAAACGGACTGGACCCTGTCCTATACGTCCCACTGGGACGGCGAGGTCCGAGAGAGAAGCCTTACTTTTTTTATATCTCGATCACCCCTAATTTTTTTTTCTTTTCATTTATAGATATATTTGGAAGCAACCGTCGGTCACGTTGGTGGATTGGGGAAAACGGACATTTCTTTCACAACAGTTAAAACAAAAATCCGGAGAAAGAGAGAAAAAAAAAATTACAGGATTCCTTAGAGTTGCTTTGCCCTTCGGCGCTCAAATCTTAAATAAAATGACTTTAGTAGCGTTGTTTTTCAACCATAAGTCTACCTATAGAAGCCTTTTCTTCCGTTTTTGCGGAAGCCCTATTGCTCTGATTTATTTATTTTCCTTTTCTGAACACACAAAGCATTAAACAAGGAAGATATGTTGTCAGTTGGGTAGCAATTTTTTTTATATTTTTATGTATTCTTAGATTACTAAAGTTGATTGAACTTAAGAAAAATTTTGTTTCTTTGAAATGATTCTTCAAGGGCTTAGTGTTACAATGTTAGAAATTTCTTGGAAATAACTGGTTGAATAAAATTTCATTTAAATTTATATTATAAAAATTTTATTTTTTATTTTACCATATTCAAGCAAATCAGTCAACTAATCACAAATAAGATGGTACACTGTTAGAAATTTCTCGGAAGAAATGGTTAAATAACAATTGATTGCATGACTATTTTACCATATTTAATCAACACAGTCAAATAACCGTAAATGAAATGGTAATCAAACTGTTAAGTTTAAGACAAACTGTTTATTAACTGCTTTCCCCTAATACGGTTAAACAACAAGAATTTTATCGCACCAATTAGAAACACCTAATGAAGCTAGTTAGTTCTTCGCTACTGCGTCTCATCTGCGAGCTCATCTGTCAATCTCATGACCATCAGAACTGGAGTTCGAGTCCTAGTGTTGACACTACAATATTTTCTCCATTCCGTTCAACACGTGAAGAATTTCCAGTGACCATTAACTTACGAAAAGCCGAGCTTCTATGTCTAGATAAAAAATTATTACGGTTTTAAAAAATGCTAGTTGTAAATGGTCAAAAAACCGTATAGTTTTGTATTCATGGTTTTATAACGATATTTTTGTAAATGGTTATAATACCATAAAGGAAAAAAAATTTCTTTTCCGTAAACTTTATGGTTAATCGGAAGGACAGACAGCAGTCAGTTATATTTCCGTAATTTTAGAAGAAAAATTTTAACAGTGTATTCAAACTGCTAATTAGTGAGAAAAACCGTTTATTGACTGCTTTCACCTTATACGGTTAAACAACCGGAATTTTATCACACCAACTAGACCCACCTAATTAAGTTATATAGTTCCTTGCAGATGGGTACATATTATAGCCGAGAGGGAAAATCTGCCAATATCAAGACCGAGAGAGCTAGGGTTCGAGTTCCAGCGTTTCCTCCATTCCCTTCAACGTATGAAGAGCTTCCAGTACTCCCAAAGTAGTATCTTGTAATCACAAATTTGTGACCCAGGGCTATTAGAATACGTTACTCTAATTCACACATAGATGGTAGCACCATAAAGCTGATGAACTATCGCCAATGTCCGGAAAAATTTCGTTATTACGGTTTCGAAACCATGCTAGTTGTTAACAGTTAAAAAGACTGTTCAGTTTCATATGCATGGTTTCTTACCATACTAGTTGTAAACGGTTTCAAAACCGTAAGGGTAAAAAAATGTTCTTTACCGTAAAGTTTACTGATAATTGGATGGAAATACAGCTGCCGGTTATTTTACTATAATTGTAGAATAAAAATATTAACAGTGCAAAGTTGATTCCACTTAAGAAAAGTTTTATATATTTGAAATGATTCTTCAAGGACTTAATTATTAAATAAAATTTAGTGAACAGTTCATAATTCGAAACAGTATTCTTAATATTTAAAAAAAAAACAGAGGCTGTTAAATGGTTATAATGAATGGTTTTAATGACTAACAGTTGAAATTGTGACTCAGGGAATAAAGCGTTCACCTCCCAATTACACTGTTTGAATTTTCATTCTAAAATTATGGTAAAAATGACCAGCAGCAATCTGTCAATCCTATTAACCGCAATGTTTAGGGTAAATAACATTTTTTACCTTTACGGTTTTGAACCCGCTATCACTTTGTATGGTTATAAAACTATTAATGCAAAACTATACGGTTTTTTAACTATTTATCACTAGCATGGTTTCAAAACCGTAACAATGAAACTTAACTGGACATTGAAGCTAGGTGTTTCGTTAGAAAATGGGCATTGAAGAGTCAGGACTCTGGAAACTCTTCATGTGTTGAACAGAAGGGAGGAAATATTGTGGTGACATCGCTGGGATTCGTACTTCTGTCAGTCATGAGATTGACAGATTAGCCCTCCCGGTTCTATGAACCCAGTTACAAGGAACTAAATGATTGCATTGGGTGGGCTTAGTCGGTGCAGTAAAATTCTTGTTGTTTAACCGTATTAAGTGAAAACAGTTAATTAACGGTTTTTTTCCCAGTTAACAATTTGAATACCATTTGATTTACGGTTATTTGACTGTTTTGTTTCATTATGGCAAAATAGAAATTAAATAAATTGTTATTTAACCATTTTCTCCGAGAAGTTTCTAACACTGTAGGGGACCCAGGTTTGAACTCCACAGTGTTGAAGTAAAATATCGTCAATGGAAGCTAGATCTTGGTTCAGAGTCACCTAGACATTGGGCTGACCCTAGAAGGTTTTCCTCTCCATTTAATTCAAATGCGGGTAAGTTCTATTACTAAGAACTCCACGAAGAATAGTTAGTCCTAATACTTAATTGCTTACTTCCCAATACTTCCCTTGTATTCTGGATTGAGTTAAAAATTACAAGGCAATGGAGTTGAACATAAGTAGTCGTAAATCCATAAAATTTGATCGGCTGTTCAACGACGGTTATAAAATTATAAAATACTTAATCACTTAATCCAGGAATTCCTTTGTCTTCTATGTTGGATTCAAGATAGCATTACTACGGAATTGAACATAGATAGTCTTAAACTCAAAAGTGGATTGGCTGTTCAACGCAGTTATTAAATGCCTAATGGGAAGATCATAATATAATTTAATAGGTTTTTTCTGAATAAACATAAAATAGAAAGCACGTTTAGGTAAACTATCATTGTTAAAGTACATTGGAAGCATAATTCTTGAACAGCAAGTCTGTTTGCCAAAACTCGAATATTATATTTTCATATATTTTTTCCGTTTTTCTGAAAAACATATGACTGTAATTTTATTTAGGTTGTGATTTTGAATAAATTATGTGTTAAGCGAAAAAAGTGACTAGTATGTGTTTATTAATTTCTTTAGATAAATGAATGTGAATGTTTTAAAATTTTTATAAAAGAAACTGATCCATTAGGGGCTGAAAAATATGTACGAAATAATATATTTGTTGAATATTTCTGAATTTGAAATTACATTGGAATATTCCAGTCATTACAATTAATTGAATGCAATAAGCAATACATAATGGTTGTCACTTACACTCTTTGAATGATTAACTAAAAAGATACTTCAATTCTTATATTTTGATTAAAAAAAAAGAGTATAGGTTACAGTTTTAGAAAACTATCATTAAAGATGACAGTTTGATATTTCAAACTAATTATAATAAGCAAAAACATACTCAGTCATCAAAATTGTTTTCTCTTTTTCATTTCAACAAATTATTTCTCTATGAACAAACAATTTTTCGGCATTTGTAAGACTTTGATATGAAAATAATTATGACTTTTATTTTTAGATTACTATTTTTTAATTTGTAGTTATTTTATGTATTCAAATATATTTCTATGTCATTCTCTTACTTATACGAACTTTTTCATTACAATTAAAAAAAAAATATCAGAAGTTTTATTAAAAATTTTTATTTAGCTTAAATTTTTGCAATTTTCATTTCAGAAAATTTAAATACGGAATTCCGAATTCAATTTCCAATCAAAAAAATAATAAAGCCACAACATTCTTATAAAGTTTGTCTTGAGTGTGTTGCATCATTTCTTCGCAACAATTTGCGACTTATTCAACAAAAAATGAAATCTCTTTGTGAAATTTCAAATTTATAACTAACAACATTGCAGCTTGTTTTTCTCTTTAAATTTCTTAACCTAAAGAATCTATTTAAATACATGAAAGAAGGCAATATTGTTTTTACATCTATCATTCCATGTGTTTTAATAAGTCATATGTAAAATTAAATAATACCTAAAAATAAAATCATTAAGTTGTTTTCTTGTATGAATATATTTGTCAATGATTTATTTCAAAAATCAATTTAGCCTATCTACTCTTTTTATAAACTTGTCATTCCCTCACTTATGCATAAAATGAGTGAGTGTTCAGATTTATATATTTTTTTTGGATATTATAAGCTGAAAATAACTTTTTAAGAAAATAACTAATGCATACACAATATTTTCCTTCTCTCTTTTCGATTATGTGTGGTAAGTATTTTTTTAAACAAAAGTTTAATAAGGAATTGTTTCCTTATTAAACCAATAAGCCATGATTGATAAGCCACAAAAAGCAATAGAGATATTTTTAAGTAGGTTATACTTTCGCTTTGGTTACTTTAGGCAGAACAAAAAAATTGTGCTTTATTATTGTATCTCAATAAGTCCCTTAACTACACAATAAAGCACAATATAGTATAATTGGTATACTGTATGTACTGTACAGTGAAATGATAAAAAATGACAAAACTTTTGAAAGGTTCATTCATGAATAAATTAAAATTGGGAAGTTAAATTGTCATTAAAAAGCGTTTAGATGTATTTACTACAAAAATATTATTTGCCATTCAATTCATATTTTTTTCACATACTTAAATGACTATTGAAATTCAAAATATTCTTGCATAATTCATATTGTTAAAAAGTTTTATATCGTTTTTAAATAACAAAGAATTTATCGAAGAACGAAGTTAATGAACGAAGCTAATTCAAGATTAAAAAATAGAATTCTGGGCTAAAAAATGGGATATAATGATATAATTGATCTAGAAACGAAATTTAAACTGCGCAGGGCAAAACGTTTTGATTGATTATAAAATGAAAGCTATGCATTTCATTTTAATTGAAATAAAGTGTAAAAAATTCTTGATCAAACTATGTTAAAAGTACCGAGTTATGGAACAAAAATCTAATATTCCGTAATTTTTAGAGTAATAATTAACGTAAAACCAGTGTCATTAACTAAATACTGTAAAAGTTACAACATGACATTTTCCGGTAAAAATGGATTTTACGATAAAATGGATTTAACGGATGATACACCTAAAGTGCCGGTACTTAATACTGTAATTTTTACAGTGTACGTATTTTACATTATTATTATTGTTTATGGTGCAAGGAAAAGGCTAAGCATTTAGCATTAAGATTTTTGTCCTGATTACTTTATAAACCGAATGTTTTGTTAGTAATTTTGTTTTAGAAATATTTTTACGTGATTGCGATATACGTTTAGATACGTGTTTGCGAGGGAAATACACATTGATTTGGAAGATTATTGTCCATATTTATTGTTCCTTCTCAGAAATAAAACTTTCACTTTTGACGATTCAACAATCTTTGAGCTGTATTTTGTTAGTTTTGAGAATCATTTCGTCCCGAAATCACGAGACGAAACATTTTATGACGAAACATGAACTCTCAAACACATGAAGAAATTGTTTTCTCAACTCAGAACCTCATTGCAATGCACTATGAGAGATTGCTCACTGCTATTGCTGTCGTAGGTCATTAAAGCAAGGAGTGCGATTGTTCTTGTTTTCCAGTGGCGCCATCTATGGCCAAAAATTTCGAATTCTACCACGCCCTTTCGTCACGCCCGTTAATGGTTTTAACTCATTCATACATCCATTCATTCATCCACAGATCGTAATTCCGACCTGATTCCAGGGAACGACCAATCTTCAATTCAGTACCCCCAGAGGTATAATTTGTTATGGAGACATGAAAGACTTTGCAACCCGACAGATTTAACGATCACCAGTCACCCTTTACTACACGGGGAGTCTTTACCAGCTGGATTCGAACTCCCGTTCTGACAAACGTTAGTCAAGCGCGATGCCAACCAGGCTATCCTGGTCACGGTCTGATTGTTCACTAGAATGATGAAATTAGAGTGAAGACTGGATGATCGAAAACAAAGTTACGAAATAAGTCGACCGTCCTGGATGGTGGTCAAAGAGTTGACCTCTTACTAGAAAGATCCCGAAATCGTACCCCGCTTTGGGCATGGGTATAATTTATCGCTCTGCTCTATCTGTCCTTCTTGTGTTGTTAAAGCTGCATTGATCCAGCTATATTGATCCAACTATATAGTACCCAAGATAAAGTGATTATTAGAAAAGTTAGATACATTAAGCACTACAAATTTGGACGAAAACGTTCTTTTGTATTAGCAAAATTCGTTTCCTCAAAAATGTGACGTTAGTTATTTCATAACTTTGACGAAATGTTCGCTCGGAGCATATACCAGGATACGGACAAACAGTTTCATTAATTTTGAGTATTCATTTTTTGAAGTGTTTTGATGATTGTGGGGAGAATAATAGACAAACAAAGTATTTGACACTGTACTTTTATTAAGCAGCTGAAATTAACGTCAAACCTTGTGCCACATACAGCAGGAAGAGTCCCTTTTGTTGATGCATAATTGGAAAACATTCACAATCACGAGGCTTTTTAGGATATTTATACATTATATACAAGCACAAGATAAGTACACTATTCAGCAAAACAACAAATTTCGGCTCGAATACTGAAAAGGCCGTGTACAGAAGTGTCAAATTTTCAAATAAACGTCAGATGGCGCTTACATGATATTTTGTGATGCATAATTTTGTCATCATATTACATAATATTAAACTGTCACAAAAATAAATCTTTTAACTCAAACCACCGGCAATAATAAAATAAACATTACACACTATCAAATAAAAAATATATCTATACATAATATTGCATCGGTAAAATTTGTAAGTACAGAGAGTAATTTACAATAATTAATGTACAAGGAAATAATAAATAATTATATATTTAATAATTGCGTACAATAAATGTAATTTTAAAATTGGTTTCAATTTATATTTCTCATAAAATTTTTAAAAAAAATTATTCTGAATGAGAAAAAGGCATATACAACAAAGAGAAAAAAATTCTGATAAAATTACGGAACTGTATGATAATGACATTTCTGGTAATAAGAGCAATAGATAATTAATAAGAGCAAAATATACGGAATTTAAACCAGTTATTTGGTAATTTTTCCGCTCATATCGTAATGGTTCACCAGAAGTTCTGATTTTAAAAATTCTAGTTCTTATTGCCACACGTTTAGTAAAAAATACATAACTGAAAAATTGATTTAACTAAATAAATAGTTTTAAAGCCATGCTCTAAAGCCTCATTATAAAATAACTAAATTTTACCACATTTACCAAGTTTTATTACACATCATAAAACCATATTTTATTTTTAATTTTACCAAAAGCATTACCAAAGTGCTTCTGTAAAAATTATCGAGCTTTTTGGTGTTTCCATAAACAGGTAATTTTACGGCATTCTAGAAGTTTTGACCGAACTTTTTTTTCAGTAAAACATGATCTATTCATACATACAATATGAAAATCACATGAAATTTTTGCAGAAAAAAATATTAAATATGTTAGAGAATAATGGCAGTCGTTGTTAAAAATTAGGAGATTTAAGATATATAGAATTTATTATTACATTAGTTTTAACTAAAAAAATTGGATAATAACGTAATATTGGTAATTTAGGGTATGATAAAGCACTCGATTTCCTCTCTCAAAAACAATGAATTCAAACTTTTTAAAATAATAGAATTTTTTAATAAAATGTTAAATTTGAAACAAATAAGCATAACTACCGCAAAATATTAAAGGCTGCTCATTTTCATAAAACTTTTACAATTTTCAGAATAAACAAATAATTATAATTATTGAAAGCAGTTATTGAGCCAGTGGAATGGTGTAGGATAACTTATTTATACATTTTAAATTCCTATACATTGTCGACATGAGTTTTTGATTATTTGAATACCATTCTTCAATACCATTGCAATGGTCAATTTTTTCACACGAATACATATTAAATATTAAATACACAAGGAAAAATCATCATACATAATCATTTATATCATAACATTCATACCACTAGATCCGAGGGCAGTTATTAAAATATCAATCTGACTCATGTATACCAACCTATACAGATGCAAAATTAATTTGCCATAAAATAAACATATACGGAATCATTACAAGAAGAAAAATATAATAAATAGACCTATATTTTAATGTTTCACACTAAACTACGAAAACACGGGCGATTTGTATGTACAATTTCGGTTTTTCAGGTTGTGTTACAAACATATATTTGTGAATGATATCAACTTTTTTCATCAGTTGACAAGAATTATGCAAAAATGTCTCTTATTTGCATCATTTCAGTCTTTAAACAGTAGGAATGTGTTGAAGTAATGCACTCTTTCCCGGACTGCTTTCCATAACAACAATGGGATGAAGAAACATTTTATTGTTGCACAAATCAATTATGCAGATTTGCTTGCATCAAATAAAAATAGCAGTAGCAGCATTTTTTTTCTTTTTACTTTCAATAACCAATCATCATTGGTCAAAAGATATTTAAAAATGTTTATACGAATTTCAGATATAAAAACATGCGTGATATATAAATTAATACACGTGATATATAAATTAAAACATTATACTGTTCAGGTTGTATAAAGTATTGCATATTTGCTGAAACCTTTAAACAAACATCTATATTCTTTTATAATAAATTGCTTTTAAAAAAGAAAATTTTGATTGATATTAGGTATTTTATATTTCTACGTTCCAAGAAAATACATCTAATAAAAACAATTTTGCAAAACAATTTTGTAATTTGATAAAGCATATTTGATTAAATATACCCCATTTGAATCAATTTTCATATTTTGAAATATTGCACATTGATGAACTACGGTATTTTCTAAACTGCTACAATTTTTAAAAAATGCAATTTTTTTTTTACAATTCATTTAGAAGTATTCATAATCATATAAATTGGTTTAAAGAAAAATACAGTTATAACATGGATTTAATGAATTATACCTTTACTAGCTAAGCGTATCATACAATGTATAAGGAGCTATGAAAATACTAATACAATCTGAAGAATTTTTAGAAAAAAATGCAAATAAATGAAAATTAAAACTGAAAATAATGTTATTTTCATTCCAAAACGTTTTTGAAATATTTCAATCCTGCTTAATATAATTCTACTTTTTTAAATCATTAATTAATTTTTGTTAATTTGTTGCTGTTTTTTTTCATTAATTACCTTTGCTTCAATAAAAAGAGTGTAATTTTATTGTATATTTTCTAAAATACATGCCCTTGGTGCATTAAAATATTTTGATTCAATAGTTTCTAATTCATATTTATAAATTTTAAAAACCTTTTGCCATAAGTTTAAATTTAATTCTACATATTGAAAAAAAGAATGTATAGCAATCAATGCAACTTAGTAAAAATTAAAAATTCATATTACAATCTGGTCTTTGTATAAGTATTTAAAAATTACATTTTCTAGAAAAACTCGATTTATTTTAGTACGTTTAAAGGAATTATAAATTAAAAATTGACGTTCGAAGGCACAAACTGTAAAATGATGGACCTGTGCTGTAAGTTAGGCCTTCAGCGCATCCCGATATCGTTTGATTGATTGCCTCTAAATTCAAAGGTGGCGTAATCAACCATACGACAGTCTACTGTGCTGTAAACAGGACTGAGATACGACTACTGCTATCATATTAAACAGCGACCTTTGGTGTATGCAGAAAGGAGAAAAAATAAAATTTTCACAGTTTCCTCAGTTATTCGATATTGGAAATCAATCATTGTTGAGTTTCTTTTCTAAAATTTTCGAAAAGGTTATTTTAATTACAACTACAGCAACATGGGGAAGAATTGTTTGCCTTCATTTCAGTAATTCTGGAAATGATTTATAACACTAAATAATTAAGGCCAAATAATGCGGTTTAAACATCATTAACTTAGGGGGCGATATTTCCGATTATGAAGGAAAACTTGTAAGTACAAAATCATTTTCAAAACCTTCATTTTACATTTTGCATTGTAAAAATTCATTAAAGAGATAAATACATGCATAAAGCCATGCATTAATATTTATTGAAAATTATGTCGTTATTATGAATTCATTATATCAAACATATAACGGAAATTAACTACGTTTGAATAAAAATAATGACAAATTTACCAATAACAGTGGTAGGTAGGCGTTTTTTTTTTATTTTAGCTAAAGTATTGAGTTAAAAAATGAGTCAATTTTTCTTTTATTTTTTATAAACATAGATTTTTAAAATATATATAATTACAGCTATTCGACATTAGGTACTTAAATACGAATATTTGCAACAGGAGGTGCTATATATTTGATAGCTTATAATAAAAAAAAAGTGTCCATTTCGAAGAAAAATTAGAATCAAAGTTGAATAATAATTTGGTAAGAATATTGCAGCATCCTTACTAAAGTTCTATAATACCTCAAGGAGTAATATAAAGCATAAATGATTTTATTATTGTAATGTTATACTTTTTTTCTCAATAGCTGAATTGTCAAATCAATAGATTTTGATTCAAAACAACTCATGAAAGAAGAGGAAGTTCGTACTGATTAAAAAAAAAAACTTCAAGATTGTCTCATTAGCAATTAAAAGATTCTCAGTTAATTGAGCTAATGTGGATTTTGTTGGCTAATAATTTTTTTAAACTTATTTTTCGTTAGAAATGTGAAGACTTGGAGAAGAGGACAAAAAAAAACTAACCTTATCTAATTTTTTGCAGAAGTTTCTTTACGCTATAAGTCAAGCCTCTCTACTTTTGCGCATCAAATTCTAACCAAGCGAAAGAGAAAAAACTACCTCTTTTTGTTCGAATGGCAACCTTAAGCTCTCCTCCATTTTATTCTCTCTTTCTTCATCGTCTTTGACCACTAGTTCTTAATTGTTCCAACCGTTTTCTTTTCTTATGGTTCCTTCTTATTTTCCTTTTCGTCTTCCCAATACTCTTTTTTTTTTGTTGGACTCCTTGAAGTAACCGTACCCACCAATCGTATAAAGAGAAAAAAGTGACATTTTTATTTCATTTATTTTCTTTTTTTCTGTATTTTTGCGGAAGAGATAAATGCTTCTAAGATTGTGTTATTCTATATAAATAAGTCTAAAGGAATCAGTTCAAAATTGCCATAATTGATACTTAACCTGAGTATTTATGGCACTTCTGATTTGTAATTAACGTTTATAACGTTTATAAAAAGATAGATTGAGCAAAACAAATCGACAGTGAAATTTTTTGGCATAGACTATGAGAAATATACTGAATTAATTTTTTTTCATAAGAAATCTAATGCCAAAGGATAATACAAAATCTCATCATTTTTAAATTTCAAGAAATTATTAGAGACAGAAGAATTTTGGTTATGTCATTGATACCTAATCTATGTTTGATTTTTGTTTCTCATTTGAAACTAGCATTTTTAGAGGGAAAGATAATGATAGAATATATAACCTATGAAGAGTTCTGAAGCAGACTATGTAAAATGAACTGTATTAGTTTTTTTTCTTCTGCTTTCAAGAAGAGTGCAATAATAATCTGACTGAAATGTCAGTATTTCTAAATCCCATTCAAATTATCAAACACGCACGAATTTTAGCTACTTAACTGGTTATTACATAAAATAATCTGAGTTTCATTGGTGTTTTTATTTTAAAATAATATTTATTTAAAAAAAAGATAAAATGAGCAAAGCAAGTAGACTGTGAGGACGTTTGGAGTAAGCTAGGTTAAAAAATTGACTCTATTATCAGTCACAGAAAAATTTCGGCTACGCTATTGATACCTAATCAACTGAATTGATACCTAATTTATATTAAAATTTATAAATGAAATAGGTAGCGACTGAGTTAACACAAGGAGACTAAAATGATTTTTGGAGTAAACTATGATCACGATTAAAAAAAACAACAGGAAAAACTGAAATATTATTATTTAATAATTTATTTTTTCATTTTCAGTAAAAGTATAAGACGTTTCTGACTGATATTTAGAAACCTAATTATTTTCATATTCCAGTAAAATATATTATCCAAATTGATATTTCTTGACTTTTTTATTTGAAATCAAAAGTTATAAACGAATAAAATGACAAAGAAAATAATTTATGAATCTTTTGTGGGTAAACTTAGACGATAACAACAATAAACTGGATTTTTTTCTACTTGCAGAAAAACTATAATGAGAATTTTGACTGCATATTCAAAGTCTCACCAGTTATAAATTCCGAAAAATTATCAAATGTACTGAAATTTACATTGCTACGACTGATTTTTAAACTTATCTTGATTTGTACTTTCAATTTAAAACAGATAGATATTTATTAAAAATAATAATAAAGTATAAAAAGTACTTTGTGAACATTTGGAATTTTTTTTTAAAGTAGAATATTAACCGGATATAAATTTTTCAATTATCAGAAGAGGTTTAGCGACAATTGTATCTGATTTTTTAATATTATTTTTTCATCTTAATAAATTATCAGATTTTCTCAAATTTTCGATTATATAAGAAATGCAACCAAATTGGATTAGATTAATTCATTTTTAAATATCGTTGAATAATTAGTAATTTAAAATTTTAATAGTTTTTCATAGGACCTTTCTAATAAAAAGTTGTGGTTGATCATAGTTTCATTTTAAGGGGTATGTCATTCTATGTAGAAAAAAACATACGTTGTTGTAAGTTATATTTTTTAAGGGATTTATATTGCGCTTTCTGTTTAGTTTATCAATAATTATACATATTATAAAATCATTCGTGGCAGTAAAATAGATTTATAGGAACAAAAAAAATTAAACAGAACATTAAGGAAAACGCATAACTTATAATAATATTCAAACAGGTAAAGAAAAAAAAAATCAATAAAAGTAGGATTTTTTTTTTTGCCCCCTTGTGAACAAGTTGATTATCGGTTGGGGAGAGGGCTACCTTTAGAAATTAGTCGCTTCCGAAAAGAAGCTCTAGGGATTTTATCTACTGAAAGAGGGAAAAAAAGAAATGATACAACTAAATGCTAGTTGGGGGAAAGATCTAAGGAATTATCCTTGACTGACCTAAGCATTCGTATTGCATCCGTCGAGTTGAAAAACTTTTCTCTTGTCTTATTGGTTAGCTTTACTAATGAAAGTGTTGCTCACTAACTCAAACGCACTTATGTTTTTTTCCCTTTTTCCGTTTAGTGAGCAACCTTTTTTTTCCCTCTATTTCCTTTATATATAGATCTCTGACGTGATGTTTTTATTTCCTCTTTCAACAACAATCGATGATCGAGAAAAAGAAAAAATATTTTTGTTCTTGTGTTTCTTTATCTTTTATTTATTTTTCTGATATTCCTTGTGTCTCGTGAGAGCAAGAAAGGAACGAAAAAAAAGGAACGTCAAATTCTCATATTTTATGTATTTTCGGTTTCAAATGTTTATATATTTGATGCTTCTTCTTGAGAGCTGAAAAGTCTAGTGTGTGTTTTAAGAAGTTCTAACTATAGAGTTGTTTGAAGAATGGGAGTGGATCCTTTTAAAAATGCGCATGAAATTATTAACCCATATGTAAGAAAGAAAAGCAAGAAAACTAGAGCATTCCAAAGATAGAATTATTTTTCACATAAAGTGATGTTTAAAGGCTGAAGTGAACCTTTTGTAAAACTAATTATAAAATACACAGAGAGATGATCATTTTTGTATAGCTAGAATAAGTGTTACGGATAATAATAATAAATTTTATTATTATTATAAGCATATTTGTGAATCTAATTTTTAATTCATTTTGGAAGAAAGACTTGTACAGGGATGCATTTTTAGGTAGCTGGCTACAAAAACTATAAAATATTATGGCAAGGGCCAGCAGTAACATTAGTCTGTAATCGTAAACATTCAGGATGTTTTTAAATTCTAGTTAGAAATTCTAATATGAATCGCACAGGCCTAACAAAATTTTTCATATTGTAAAGATAGTGTAAATGAAATAGATATTTAATCTAATTTATCGTAAGCATAATTAGAAGATAAAAAAAAGCGAACAAATTACTATGACAAATAGAAAAAAGCTTACAAAGCTTCATTTGTTTCACATAACTTTTACTATTATTTAGTTTGAAAACAAAAATTTTTACTGCTCCTGTTATAGTATCTGATTAACGGAATTGTAATCTTAATATCGTATGCTTTAATAATTAGTTTATAAATAAGGAATCCCTCCCATTTAATTATAAAAACTCATAAGAAATTAATTTTTACTGTTAACACTTTGCGAAATCAAATTGCTATAATCTGGTACTCTGAGGAAAACTGAAGTAAATCAGTAAGTTACAGCGCAAAGAAGAGTCGCCAAATGGTTTATGAGGTCGCAGGTTATAGGTTTTGCTTCCCCGGATTAGAGTAAGGTAAAATATTAGATAATATATATATATATA
>NC_092215.1:1823855-1910404 GCF_043381705.1 Parasteatoda tepidariorum
TATATATATAATAATTCAAGAGGAAAAGTTTTTATTCTTTATAACATTTCTATTAATTGAATAATTCCTTAAAAAGCTTTAAGAAAAATTCTGCTATGTAATATTAGAGCGACTGAAATTTGATTATGTTTGTTTCGTTTTAATTGTGCCATTAGAACATTTAATGATACATAGCCTTCACCCTTTACATTTTTCCTAAAAACATTGACATAACAAAACATAAACCCATTTATAACAAAAATATATACAACAGCAAAAATTACTCGAAAAAACTAAATTTTCAAAATCAAAACAAACCATTGCTAAATTATGAATACTTTAAGCAATTTCTCAAATAATTTCTAATCGATGCTTTGTTTGATTATTACAACTCCTCCTCCTGTGGCAATGCCTCAATTATCAACACAAATATTTTAACTTTAAACAAAGAAAAATATTAAAAAAAAGAACCACCTCCTTTTAAAACCTCAAAAATAATACTCATAAAAATACAACAATAAATGAAAGAACAGGAATAAAAATCATCTTAGCAACTCAAGTAATGCCAAATAACCATTTAAATGCTACATATCTAAACTAATCTAATCTTACCCATTTATATTTGTACCCATTACACACTTAAACCTTTCACAAATTGTGCGATTCCGCTGGCTATGCCCTTTTTTTTTTTTTTTTTTTCTAGATTTGCAAGGCNTTTTTTTTGACTAGATAATTTTGGATATAAATCCGAGTATAACAAGAAAAAATGAATGAATACAATATCACAACACATATAGACATTTGTATATAAACATGCAAACAAAATAGTTCGAAGACCAGGCAAAGTTACAAACAGAACAAAATGGCGTTAAGTAGGAAATATACAAGTTTCAAAGTTAGATTTTTTTCTTCCTTAGTTCTGGGTAAGACTCATTACTAAAAGAAAAGTAATGGACCAGAGGGAGATTAATCCTATTGGTCTAAATCTAATTTGTGTCCCCAGATAGAATTTTCTAGCTAGATTCCAGTTAAATCAGAAATGTAGCAATCCTCTGATTAATAAAACTGTGCTTAATTGTTAAATAGTTTTTAAAGAGAACTAATTGGTAAAATGCGTACAAAATATGGTAGTTAACGACACTGGGGAACAATTTTTTCCTTCTGTTTCATGAGATTTTTTGACAGATTTTAAATCCTTTTGTATCGCTAGTTTTAAATCTACAATCGGTTTCTTTCTCCCAATTTTTTTAAGTTTTCCCAGTTCTAAGTTTTTTCAATGACATTTTTAGTCCATTTTTTTCGAAATGTGCAAGTTTGAAAACGTTCTATAAAGCACGGGGTCGCAGAAATATTAGGTGTATCATTTGGTATGAGAAAATGTTTGCGTGTGGAAGACAAAAAATAAAGTTTCGCACTGTTGGGTACTATTTTGTTGATCAAGTTATTTGTTGATACATCAATCAAGATTCAGTCTCACTTAAAGTTTTTGTCTCCTTTTAGTTTTTTCATAGAACTGATGCTGTACAAATATTAATAAATACAATAACTCATTAAAATTCTGTCCATTTCTATGATATCAAAAATAATATGTAGAATGTTAAAATTTTGATATCTAAACATCCTCTAAATAACATATTATGAGTTCATTAGATCACAATTTTCTATATCTTAAAAAAAATTAAACAACATAAAAAGACGTTGAATAAGTTATGAAAAAACGTTAGTGTGTGAAAAAAAAACAAAGTTTCGCACGGTTGGGTATTATTTTGTTGATCGTATTATTTGTTGATACATCAATCAAGATTCAGTTTCATTTGAAGGGTCAACATGATTTCAAACCACTTATTTCACAAATCTTGCGTCTTGAGTTGATGATGATGTTAGCTTCATCTTTCTTCAAGTAGTTACGTGCAGCAAAAGCATTAGCGGTTAATGATTGTCCAAAAAGTATGCGAGAAGATCTTTTGCTATCATCAAGCTAATATTTAACCCACTTGAGCCGGCTTCAACAAAGTTTAATTTTAAGTAGTCTGTCCATGAGATATGAATTATTGACTCTATGAGTACTTATTTTTGATAAATTTAATTCTGATGTTAATGGCTTTTTTAATGGATATCTGATAGTAGAAATATGTCTGATTTGGACAAATTACCTTGTATCCATAAAGAACATTTGAATTGGAAATGCGTGCCTTTCAAATTTGTTCATTTTGTTTCAGATATTTTCTTACACCGATGCAATAAAAATTGTTAGATAACATCAAAGTACATTAAAAAGTCGAACATTTGACCTTAAATAGCTTTTAAAGTGCGACATTTGTTATAGTTAATATCAACACAGTAGGTTATTTTACTTATAATTGATTTCCTACTGCTTATAAAAGAAGCCTGCTTTAATATTTTTTTTATTTATTAAAGTAATTATTTAAATAATCAGCAAATAAATATTAAGAGTTGTAATAAATAAAAAAAAAGAATAAAAATACACCCGGATCAACGAACTAAGAAAATTCAAGAATATATTCATTAAAAAAATTAGAGTAGAGAATGGGTGATTCATTTTACAGAAAAAAAAATTTGATTCATTTGGAAATAAATGATAGAAAATTGCTTATCGAGCAAATATGGTATACAGTTGTTGAGAACATTTTTTTTTCTTTTTGAATAAAGACGTATTACAGATTAAGTTTTTGGGCCATATTCTAAAATATCCATTCCCAAAATCTGGACTAAAATGTTTAAATTTGACAGATTTTTAAATTTTGCAAAATTTTGATCAGGAACCTTGTAAATAGCGATTATTTTTATTTTAATTAGTTAGACCAAATTTGAAATAAGAATCCCAATATTCTTACAAGTTTATGAATGGGACAAGTGGACTTACTAATTAATAATGTATAAAAGAAAATACCTACTTTTACTAAATTAGATGGTTTTGATTGAAACAAAAATTAGCTTCCGGTGGGATGCGCCTCAAAGTGTCAGTTTTTTTTTCCTCAATAAAATGCGTCTGTCTCAACTAAAAGATGTAAATGAGGTGGAATGCGTTCCAAACCACTTACGGCTAGAAAGTTTTTGAATCTCTTTTGAAAAGAAACTTATATTTTAAATGCTGTACAATTGAAGCTAATAATCATTTTAAGCAACATATACCATAACATAACAACAAAAACTCATTTGAAATTAGGAATGGAAAATGATCTTAAGACTTTGATAAAGTTTCCATCATAAAACTTTTTTCTTTTTCAAAAAAAAAAAAAAAATAAGGTACCACGAATTTGGTGAGATTTTTCTTTCCAGATGACAATCATTAAAAACAGTAAATAATTCATTCATTTGATGCTGCAGTAATTTGGAGCAGTGTGGATTTTTTTAATATTTTCGACATTTTTATAATTAGCGGAGGTGATTGAAAAGGTTGGGCAAAATTTAACCAAACAATCATGAATAGTTGATAAAAATTTGAATCAGTTATAAAAATAACATACTATTCACTAAAAAGAGCTGTATCATGAGATGACAGAAACTTTAAGAAAAAAAAAAAGATAACAGCGGTAATGAAAACAACTCACTGAATACAACAGAAGCATACTTTAAAACTCACCTAAGTTGATACGATTCTTACAGAACAAAATGATACTCACAAAATTAACCTTACTAACTGTGAAAAGAAAAACAGAACTATACTGAAACCTTTTTAACGCAGTTTATCTCCACCGTTGTAGAGTAAAAATTCTGTTAGAATCTGAAGTGGAAAATAAAATAAAAATTGGAAAAGGGGAGAATAAAAAAAAAATGCCGAAAGTACTATGTAGAAAATGTAGTAAGGTTCAACCAAGCCCAAAATGCAAGATCAGCAAGAATATCAAGAATCAAGTCATGCAGAAGTCGCGAAGAATTTCTCTCATCCTTCGTTCAAGATGCAAAAAAAAAGAAAGTGCGAACTTTCGTCTCTCCCTCCGTTTTCTTAACATTTCGAATCGTTTTCACATTTTTTCCCTTTTTCATCCGTATTCTTTTTCTTCCTTACGAGAACCTTAAATATACATACACAATCTTAAGATGGATACGAAGGAATATTTATGCATCAAAGAGAATTTTCTAGACTAAATTTGATTTCTTTCTCCTTCAATTATTTATTCAATTGAAAAATAAAATATTCGTTTCGATATTTATTTTGCCATTGTTCTGAGTACGTAAAATGTAAAGACTACTGAAGTTTATTATATTGTAAACAGTTCTTATTGATATTATTAAAATCAAATTTAAAATTTCAACTGTGAAATATAGTTAATAACAGAATTTGCTTTTCAAAAATAATTGATGTTAAATTTTAAGGGTGGGAAACATTAAACATTAAAGTTTCGATGTTTAATTTGCAAAGAAAATGACCTTTTATATGCTTATAAGCATATCGTTCAAATAATACAAACATGCTTTAAAGTCAGATTGCAGTGCAGGAGATATTAAATTTATTAAAAATGCAATGAAACGAACGAAAGTTTGTGAAATATTAATATTTTTGACAGAAATTTTTGTTTTTAAAGTAAAAATTATCAATGGCTTCTAAATTTTTCAGCATTAAAATAAAAAATGTTTTAGCAGAGGACTTAAATCACTGTACGTAATTTATTTCCATGTTACAAATAAGATTAAATTTTTACCAATAACAAGAACTGAAATGACCAATTGTTCTAATACATTTTCCTAGCATAGATATTAATGCTTATTGTAATTCTTTTTTCAATGGGAGAAATGAATTATAACTGTCAAATTATTTATGGATATATCCTTACTTTAATTGCTGTAAAAAAAAAATCACATTTGTGTAATTACGTAGTTTTATACTTCAAATGGCAAAAATATAAAACAACTAAACTAATTTTCTCGTACCCTGTTAAAAACTGGTTTAAACTCTCATCAAATTAGCTTCTTTAATCATAATAATAACTAAATTTTTTGAACTATTTTTCGATTGGAATTGTACTATATTTTCTTATAATCATGCGCAAGATAATAAAATATTCATATCAATATAATATCTTGTTATGAAGCAAAAAATTTACCTGTCTAATATTTTTCACAATTTAAATATCTGAAACGCTGTAAAATGGGATAAAATGGGATTTCAGCTTTATAAATGTATTTAGTTAATATTATAGTATATTCAGTTATATTAGTATTCAGTTAATTTTTAAATTAAAAAGTTTTCGTATAACTTATTTCTCTTAAAATACAGATGAAGCAGACTGCTTCAACATATTAAAAGAAATTTAAAAGTATATTTTTACGATTACATTGCAAAAACGCTTATCCAGTAAAGTTCCTGCAATTTTTTAAACTTTGTTTTTAAACGTTGCTGCATTTAGACTTTTTACTTTAAAAAATTTAAGAATTACATAATAAATACTGAACTTCAAGTTTTGAAGCTTTAACAAATTGGAGTACTTTGTAATTTGAAACAACAAAATTAAATACTTTAAACTAACCATGCATACATCTTATTATCTACTTCATAAACAGCATCAAAACAAGTTTTAAAAAAAGACGTATTGATTCAGTACATTAATGGAATAGGAAATTTGAATATAACTTATACATTACCATTAAGGTATATGAATTTTTAAACCAAAAAAAAAATTGCTCCTGTATTTTTTTTTTGTTAAAAAAAATCAGAATGTGTATTTAATTACAAACTTGAGTATCTGTACACTACATTAAAAACAGGAGTGCTTTAAAATAATAAATCTGAATATCTTAAAGTTAAAAATAATCTCGTTATCTGTTACAAAAATAGTATTGAAACAAGATTAAAAAATGTGATATTAACAGAAACTGAAAAGTGCATTTTGAAAATAACATTTCAAATATGCATTACCATAAGTTTCCGAATTTTTTTTAAAAAAAATGTCTCTCCATTTTGACCTGATTTTTGTTTCCTTAACAAAATTAAAATCCTTATACTTTAAAGCAATAAACTTGAATACTTAAAAAAAAAAAGTCTTATTATCTGTTTCAAAAAACGCTATATTAAAAGAAATGCATTTTGAAAATAACATTCCACTTATGAATAACCATTGAAGTTAATTTTTTGTTGCTGCATTTAGACTTTAAAAATTATTGTGTCTCTTGAAAAAGAAAGTTTACGTGCAAGCGCTACTTTATGTACATCACTTTATCTTCTGGTCAGATATCCTTTGAGAGTATCTGACTTAGTAAGCAGCCAATGCTGTACAGAAAGTAGACTTTGGCATAGCTTAGAGAAGGAGACGACAGTTTTTGATCGACGTTGAGTAATGACACCATGTCGATATATTCTTTCCCCCTCTTTTCTTTTTCTTATTTCTATTTTCATTCCTTTTTTCCGTACTATGTCCGTTGCTATGGATACAGGAGAAGAAAGCTCCATCCGGAGGCTGTCTCCAATGTTTTTCAAATGTTCGATGGCTCCTCAGCTTCCGTCCCTTTTTCCATTCCATACACCTAAACATGGCTTCAAAGTGTTCGATAGTTCCTTAAATGTTCTTCAAGTGTGGAACAAATTTATACGCCAATACTTTTTCGAACAAAGAACTTTCTCATAAGTTTGTCTTTTGAAGAATACAGCATTATAGGTTACTAAATGGTTTCAGTGGAATGACATACTAAAACTTTCATGAGAGCCTGTTCATTTATTTATCACAACATTAAACTGCTCGAACATTTAGTTCAGTTTTTAGTTACAGCAGGCTGTGAACTGATGCTTAAAACTGAAAAAAATGCAAACCTAAGCATTCCAAATGTTTCGTCTTAATCTACCATGATAAATGAACATAAACGATTCTCAGTCTTGTTGGGTTCGTGCATACGAGATCTAAAGCTGTGAATGAAAATACATGACCTTTAGTGCTTTTCATAGTCTTTAACAACAACCAATCAAGATGAATTACGCTTTGGTCTCTCCATGCATATGATGTGGAATGTGATCTGGTAGTACCTGAGGTAATTGTGGAGGCATAGTTGATGCCATCTTATGTTCCTTCTTCCATTTCATTCGCCGGTTCTGGAACCAGATTTTGATCTGTCTTTCGCTCAGACATAGTGCATGGGCAATCTCAATCCGCCTTCGTCTGGTTAAATACCGGTTAAAATGAAACTCTTTCTCGAGCTCCAATGTTTGATACCGGGTGTAGGATGTTCTTTGGCGCTTTGTTTCTCCCATGGAGTTCACACCATCTGAAAAGTAGACAATAAAGCATTATTTCTTATTTTTGTAAAATATTTTATTATACATTATTACTAAATTTATGATAATTGAACTTGCTCGTCGGCAATGAAATCCAACCATACGATATTACAACCAAAATACTTGCAATTATGAGCTGTAATACAATGTCAAGACTTATACACAGTTTACCGAAATGAAACGCTATATTTTTTGATCTAATTCATCTTGTTAATTGCAATACTATATATGTTCAGTATTTTTTTTTTCTTCGTAAAATTTCCAAACACACTAAAAAATTCCTAAAACTTGCGATGCAAAATTAATAACGCTCAGTTTGTCAGTGTATTTTAGACTAATGTATCTACTTTTTCCCGATGATTTACTTGAAAGTTTATCAGGAATGATGTAAACTCTAACTTACAGTAATAATTATTTCAAATTTTACTTCAGTTTTCAAGCATATTTTTTCAATAATAAATCACAAACGATAAATGTATTGAAAATATTGTCTCCGATATAATTTTTATTTTTCATAAACTTTCTTATGAAACCTGTTAAAAAAATTATGAAATATTTTAGAACAATACTCCTATGTAAAATAAGTACTTTGTTAAAAATTTTGAAGAGTATTAAACTATATAATCATTCGAATTTACCTCAACCTTAATATAGTAAGTTTAACCATATTATTGTTATTTCTAAAAATTATTATACGATAATATGGTTAACTTAAATATACATATATATTTCAATCTAACATCTAGTTGAGTTCGTAGAAAATTTGTATCATATAATAATAATAAATTTAACTAATTCTCTCAAAATTGTGCATTAAAATTTATAAAAGCATCTTTTAATGTAATAAAATATACGTACATACTAAAAAACAGCAATTTTGAAGTAATAAATTAAGGAAATAAACCAGATGGAAAAAAAATCATTATTGAACTAGCGTTTCCTGCATATTATTCGGTTGTTCGCGAAGTAATTTTTTTTATGAAAATTAAAGACAATTTTCTGTTATTGAATAAATATTTTACTGGACCATACATTGCCCATTCTTGATCATGACTTTTTGCCATCTTTCTGTCAGTTGCATGATTCCACGTTTATAACATTTTTGTTCTCTTCTGGCAAAAAAACTGATCTAGGTGATTTTTAACCTCCTCATTTGAAGTAAAAGTTTTACCATTAAAAAAAAAGAATTGGTAAAGACCTAAACATAATCATAGACAAGCCCTTTCTTATCCTCAGTGATGATGCTCTTCAAAAATGTCTTGACGTTTGAGGATCAAATCACAGATTTCTTTCCCTGAGAACATGTCCGTGAGAACAAACTATCATGAGCAGTCAAATTCGTTAAATTTAATCTCTCAACGACCTCACGAGTTGTTATTCACCGGTTTGTATAAATTAATGCCTTTATTGTGTCTCACCAGTTGGTGCATCTTAATTGCCATATCGAAATTTTGCAAGAGAGTTTTGACACTGGCGTACTGTCAATACATCTTCAACTTTCATATTAGATAATTTTTGTTTTTACAGTTTTACATTTTCGACAATAAAAAAGTAAGATATGCCAGAAATGCTGCTTTTTGCTTTCCATATTTGAAAGGTCACCAACCAAAAGATAATTGCTTAGAATCCTTCGAAGTTTTCATAAGCTGAGATGATTTTTAATGATTATGTGGTTTAAGTGTGAAAGTGGTTGTGAAAAATTTAATTAGGACTTCTTTTTAAAAATACTAAAATACTTTCCGAAAAAATCAACATAACAATGAAAAATTTACATTTATGCCTAAAATTATTTCAAATCTTATGTTTATTTTGAGCTAAAATTTAATTTTATAATAACTGTCTCTTAAGAAGAGAAACTTAAAACATAAATCAAAGTCTCCTTTTAAAAGTCTTGAAAAACATTTAATGATTTAATCAATATTCTAACGATCGATTGATCTCTCTGCCAGTCCAATAAAATAAAAATTACTTCAACCAAAGAACGCAGTGATGCATCAGAAACGCTGATATTGCAGTTAAAGTCGTTAACATATATTATAATAACGAGTTTTTAATACTTCGCTTACTGAAATTCTCTTTAAAAGCGAACATGGATATTTACATAAACGACTTCTCTAATATATTATTTATTTTGCTTTCTATAGTTTAAGAATTCTATGATGGAATTGGAAAATTATTTTTGATAAGAATAACTTTGTATAGGAATGGCATGTTAGCCACTGTCGTTTTAATCATTTCACACTGTTTCATATTTAAATATTCTTGTAAAATCACTTTATCTAAGAGAAATTTTTGAAAAATAATGCAAACAAGTAGCTTTAAAAAAAATTTTTAAACGCTTATGTGGATTTTTTTAGTTCAAAAATTAAGAATTAAAATTTAAATGGGTATTTACATGGATGTTTGCATAATATAGTACATATTTACATAATAAAGCTTCTCAAATATATTATTCATTTCACTTAATTTAAAAATAACCACGAGTTTTTAATACGTTGATTGCTGAAATTATCTTTAAGAGTGAACAAAATAACACGGATACTTACATAAACGACCAAAAACGTCTCGAATATATTGTTTATTTTGCTTTTTATAATTTAAGAATTACCAGTTAGAATTTGAAAATATGTAAGGAATATTTTTTTCATCATACTTCAGATAACTTTCCTTAGAACTCGCATATTGACCAGAGTCGTGATAATCTTTTCACGCTGTTTAATAATTACGCTGTTTAAAATCGCAATATCTGAGGAAAATTTTTAACAAATAATGCAAAGAAGTAGCTTTAATTTTTTTTCCTTTATAGGCTTTTGTGAACTCTCTATTAGTACAGAAATTAAAAATTCGAATTTTAATGTGCAATTACATGGTCATACAACATAACACATGGTCATACACATTACATAACATGGATGATTACATACATGACCAAAAGCTTCTCAAATATATTATTAATTCCGCTTTCCCTCATTTGAAATTATATGCAATTTAAAAAATAGTTTTTAATACTTCGCTTATTGAAATTCTCTTTAAAAGCGAATTAGTAAAATTGCAATATCTAAAAAATAATTTTACTGGCCTTTTAAATAAAAATGTATTACGCTATTTTATATTTTTCTTTACAGCTTCAACGAGCAGATTTTGCTCCAAACCTATAAAAAACTTATAAAAAAACCCATAAAAAAATAAAATTTCAGAAATTGTTTTTAGTGTCAAAACATTTATGCTTTGTTTACATATTTTGCGTTTTGTTAAAATTTTTATAAACAATTCTGTGTAAAGAAAATGAAAACTACAAAACATTACTTTAAAATAATTGAGAGACAATATTAGACACTAATTAGTAAGTAGTTAATAATAAAATCATTTTGAATAGACAAAAGTCTGTTGCAAAAATGGTAAAAATATTTCTCTTTCAGTCTATAATATTTCTGGAGAAACTTTATAATCTTCATAACGTAGAAAATCTGAAGAAAAATTAATCGATACAGAAAATAAAATTTTAAAAAATGTCAAATGAAATGATTTCTTTTTTAATCGTGTATTACATTTGATGCTTAGCTATTTAAAAACTACTTCAAGGATATAAGTTTGCTTTGGATTTTAATTGTTTTTCTTTTTTTCTTTACCACTCCTTCCTCTTCTCTCTCTTTTATATTGAAAAGGTTTAGACGAATTCTGTTAACTAGATTTTTGATATACAAAACGCGAAATGAAAAAAGGGATCACCTTGGATAACTTTTGATCTAATGATCGGATCTTCGCGTTCTAGGACTTATTCTTAATGGTTCGCGGGGGTGACCTCATATATGCTAATTAATAAGTGCAGACGATATTTTAAGTTACGAAATCAGGCAAAAAAACGTACTTTCTCTGAATAAACGCAATTATTTTCAACGGATTCAGATTTTGACATCCAAAATGTAGAGGATAGTCGCAATTGGCCCATACAGTACTATAGTTTGGTCTGGACTCGAAGAAATTGTACCCCTTAACGTCAATTATACTTTTTTGGAATATAATTTTACATGGCAAAATACAAAATGTGAGCAAAATTGGATAAATAGTTCCTGAGATATTAAATTTCAAAAAAGTCTGAAATTTAAAATTAAATTTCTCAGAACTCATCATCATAGTTGGCCAGACAGCCCAATGTGGGCCAATGCCTCCTTTCCTTTACATTAATTGCAAGAAATGCAGACTCCACCGAGTCAGCCCATCTCAACCGCGGCCTTCTCCGCTTTCTTGTTCCAGTGGGTCTAAAAGGCAGTATTTTTTTCAGAAACTATTCAACCGATTTTGCTCAAATTTCGTATTTTGCCTTGAAAAATACAAAAAAAAAGAAAAAAAAAGATTATATTTTTAAAGTGATATAAAAATTTATTATTATTATTACCGAATTATATTGTATTATTATTATATTATATTATTATTATATCATTTTATTATTATATTATATTATTNTAGGTTGCCATAGATTACCATAGGCTTCTCTATGGCAAATTTTCCTAAGGGATATTATATATTATATTATATAATATTATTATTATTATATTATATTACATTATTATTATATTATATTATTATTAATATTGCCTGGAAACTCAAAATTTATTAGACCATTATTAAATAAAATAATAAAAAATAATAAATATTTACTAAAAGTAAATTTTTGCATGCAATTATGTTTGGATAAACGAATTTCATAGTTGTGTGTAAAAAAATTGCAATTCGCTTAAAGAGTTCTCGATTCGAAATATAGCCAAATACGCAAAAAATAAACCTTTGGAGGTCTAACCTTTGGAGCGTTCTTCTGACTAAACTATTAGAACCATATTTTCAGATTGTGGTTACCGGATACCCCCTATATTTTGGGGGTCAGTAATCCGAATCAGTCAAAAAAAGGTATATTTATTCAACGAAAGTACGTTTGAATGTCTGATTTCGTAATTTAAAATATCGTCTGCACATATTAATTAGCATATATGAACTCTCCCTCTTGAGTTATTAAGAATGAATCTTAGAAAGTGAAGATCCAATCATTAGGGTCAAAAGTTATTCAGGGTGATCCATTTTTTTTTTTTTTNTTTTTTTTTTTTTTTTTAGCTCCGTTTCATTTTGTCATTTTTTATTTTTCGCACATTAGAAAGGCAGAGTTGACTTACTTTTCTTGAGAATTGATTAAAAATACTACATTTAAAAAATACTACATAAAAAATTATGTCTGTTTACTAATTGCTTATAACAATTTTTATAAAGAATATATTTAAATAATTATTACGTATCTTCTGAATAGAGCACAATAAAACCAGCAAAATGAAGTAAAGTTAGAATTAAGAGAAATTCCATGAATGTGAAAATGCAGAAAATGGAAAGAAATAAAATAATAATTGGAACTAAAAGGAAGGAAAATGAACTAAAAAAAAAAAGAAATTAAACGTAAATAATTTCAAAAAATATTCAAATTAAGAAAATTTTAATTCAATTTTTGAAAACTGATTACATAAATGTAAATATTACGCTTTAATATGTTGAAATTATGAGTTTTAATTATTTTACTTTATTTTATTTATTTATTTTGCTGTGATGTTCTTTTAATCTTTTACATGACAGATTCATCTCTTCTTCGTCTTTTTAAAAAATATGATTTGTTCCAAAAATCTAATATTGATGTTCAAATAGTTATTTTCTTTATTTCTTCTTTTGCTGATTCTCTATAGATTTTTTTTAACCTTCTTTGGCAATTGCAATTGAATTATAACGTTTCACTAATATCCTATATTAAATTTATAAATTTAAGCTTGTTTTTTTCACATTACATTTTTTTTACTATCTTTTGTATTTCTTAACATTATTCAATAATGTACCAGTACTATACTTTTATCTTTAGAGTTTGATTTAATGTCTGATGAATGGGGAAAAAATACCAAAACAATTTATGAAATTGATCGATAGAATAAAATAGGTACCAGACATGGAAGAAACTTACTAAGAACTGGTCGAAGAGGGAAATAAATAATATTTATGAAATCTCAGAATGAAAAGAAAAGGACATTACAAATTCTAAGAATATTTTTTTGCTTTTTGTAACTACAGAATAGTTTGAAATATGTTTCGTTCTTTTTCTCGAAGAATTTTTTTGAGGTTGTTACAGAAACCATTCTTAAGATTCTATCTTTGAACAACACTTTCTTTTTCCAAATGGTATTGAATTTCGTTTTAGCAACTGAAATTTTAAAATGTCATTGGAATTGGATGACTAAGTTGAATTTGTTTTTCTACCATCTGTGCAGGCATTTAATGTGCTATTCTTAAATATCGCTTATATGCTTATAAAAAATTCACTAAGAAATATATTTGTACATTACAAATATAAATTATTTTTCTACATTGAATCTCTTTGAACTAAATGTAAAATACAGTTATTAAGCATTTAAAATAAAAATAGAAAATTAGAATAAGGAATAAAAATTGTTAACCAATTTGTGTCTAGTGTCTTCATTAAACAGTTACGAAAAGAAAAAAAATGGTAGCACAAGTGGTTCATTTTTGTAATTTATTTTGTGGAAACGTTTTGTCTACCACAATATATTATTGATATAAACATTTATATTTGAAGTCAAAGCATGGGCTTTTTTAAAGCCAATATATATAAAATTTTTATCAACAAATTGATCATAAAAAGAGCATTGCAATGTACTAAGAAAAAAAGTTTTTTAAAAAATACCGGAATATTGTAAAATCTACCAGCTTATGGACTTCTATCTAATATGTAATGCATTGCCTTGAATAACTGATGTAAAATTTGCAATGAGTTGAAAAATAATATTTAAACCTAACACTTTTCACTAGAAATGAATTTTTTTTTCCAAGTTATTTATTTTCTACATGGTTCAGGGGATAGAGTGTTCGCCTTTCAATGAGGTGAACCGGGTTCGAATTCCAGAGATGGCTGGTCGATACGAATCCGCATCCAGCTTGCACTGACTGCAATGCTGACTTGAAATATCCTCAATGGTAGACGAATCATGGATTAGAAACCTTTCACCGCCAGGCTTACCATGGGAGGTTCTCGTGGTCTCCCTCTCCATGTAACGCAAATGCGGGATGGTTCAATGAAAAATCTCTCCATGAAGGGAAATTTCTGTTAATGCTTGATCCAGGAGTTTCTTTGTCCTCTGGATTGGGTTAAAAATTACAAAGCTACGGAGTTGAACATTAGTAGTCGCTAACCCAAAAATTGAGTCAGCTGTTCAACAATGGTTATAAAATAAAAGTATAAAATGAAAAACTACAATAGAGATAAATATTTTTGAAATATACTTTTGTTGAATTAGTTATTTTTTATTTATTGTATGCCTTGTTGTATTATTAGTTATTGTACTGTATTATTAGTTATTGTATGCCTTGTGTAAATAGGTTTAAAAAGGGTCTCATTATTTGTCCTGATTAAATAATAGTTCAATCTTTTGATTATATTTCTACTCTGAAAATTAGTGTTCATTAATTTTTATTCCTTTCTGTGGATATCAGGTGATGTGTATTCAATTTAGTTCATGAACTAGAATGGAAACAATTTGGTTTCCTGCGTCTAGCAAGCATTATAGAACTTAAAAGAGATTCTGATCACGTAAATTTATAACAAATATAGATTTTATTTTATGCAATATCATAATGACTATGAAATGGTATTTTTTGTGGTTCAAAAAATTATTGAAAAAGTAAATTGTTATTTAATAGAGCAGCATCCTGTTTGTTCAATCCAAGATTACAAGTTTTAGAAATTTATAACAATATTAAGAAATTAAATATTTTGACACTACAATCTAAGAAAATTTAGTTCAACATTGAACCTTAATAACAGGTTTCGTGAAAGCTAATATGAGAGTGATAAAATTTCTCTATTATTTTATAGTTTAAATTATTACTGAAAAATTATTGAAAAAGGAAAGTGTATTTAATAGAGCATTCTATCTGTACTATCCAAAATTAAAAATTTTGAAAATTTACAACAATATCAAGAAATTAAACATTTCGAAAATACAATTTTAAAAAATTTGGCTCAGCATTGGACCCTAGTAACAGATATCTTGAAGAATCTAAAATCTCTCAGTTGTTTTACAATTTAATAAATTATAGAAAAATTATTGAAAAAGTAAATTGTTATTAAATAAAGAAGTTCATCTGTACAATGGAAAATAACAGGTCTTAAAAATGTATGACACTATTCAGAAATGAAATATAATGATAATACAATCTTAAAACGTTCGGTTCAACATTGACTCTTAATAACAAGTATCTTGAATGCCATAAAATCGCTCTATGTTACAGTTTAACTTATAAAAAGTTAATAATTATAATTTATGTGTGATTGATGACTGAGATTTATTATGCCTATTAACTCGTCTTATTATTAAAGTATTATAACGTAAAATTAAAAGATTTAAAACAACGAAACAATTATGTCATGAAACAATATTAATCTGTTTCAAAAGTGCTTCAAAACTATATACAAATCTCGGAATAAATTATGAAAATTACCACACCTATTAGGCCTCTGGATATGATGCGATTGAAATGTTGTTCCTTTTTATTTATCTTTTATGTAAACTTTGTAATAATTTTGTTGAATCGGAATATAAACCTTGAATCCCAAAAGAAGTCAAGGTTGTTATTGGTTGTAAACACGAAAAGAATAAAAATGAAAAGCGTTGCGAATTGGGCGATATTTAAGAGGAAGGAAAAATGCGTCAAATTCACTCACCCAGAACTATTAATAATGATACATTGATTGACAACTGTTTTTAAAAGGAAAAAATATTGATTATTATTAAAATAAATATATATATATTTTTAACCTATTATAATCATTGAAGAGGTTATCATTAATAATTTTGAAGCATATAATTTTCATAAATTATTTAGATTTCATAAAATATTCCCTCCGTTGAAGAAATTTTTTTTCTTAAAATAGAATTGCGAAATTATAAATGGAAAACATTTAAACATTTATTTGCGTAACAAAGGTTATAATCGTTTAATTAATTCAATTTTCCAAGCAGGTGGGGGTACATAAAAACTATTGAAAAACACGAATTTCAAATTCAATTTACGAATTCTCTTACTGAGTACTTTTCAGATGTAGGATAAGATAATAAAAAGTAAGAAAAATCAGAAAAAAAATTGTACACTGGCTCTACCTATCGGACATCTATTGATTAATTTATTATTCAGATTTGCTTGTATATATATATTTTCTTAAATACCGTTTTGAATTATTTTTAGCCTTTTTTTAAAAATCATTTTGAGTGGAAAGTTATTGTCACTAGCATCTCATATATATTAAAATTATTAGAGATATTTAGAGCAAGTAATCAAATTTTTTTTTTATCGCAAAAATTGAAGCAGAAAAGAAAAGAAAAAAAATATATGGATCACCTTTTAAATCTAATATGGATATAGCCCATAATACGTTTATTGTAATAAATTAACTTACCTTTCCCTTTTTATCAACGGACTTAAATTCTCAAAATATTCATAAAAGAGTAACCGCAATTTTAAAAATATGGTCTTTTTTCTGGGATTAGTTTCAGGATATTTCAAAAAACCATAAATGATATATTTTTAAATAGTATTAACATTTTTAACAATATATTTGCAGTTAATTCGGAAAATTTAAAGCTCTTTACACACAGTTTTGATACTTAAGATTTAAGACAAAAAAATTATTTTTATTAAATATTATGCATTGTTATAGCTTATTTAATTTTATTTTTAATTTTAATTTTATTTTTTATTTATGTTTAAATTTTATTTTCAACTATAAGATATAAAATTATCACGTTTTTTAAAAGAACAAAATCTTATTTACAAAAATACAAAAATATAGTGATCTTAAACATTTGATTTTTATTTCAACGTATTTTACTAAACTTCTGTAATTTAGCACGCAAATAGTTTTTAAAGGAGGCTGTAAAAACTAAACTACTTGCCGAATTAATTAAGATATAAATTTATTAAATATCTGCAAAAAGCAAAAAAAAACTTGCTAGCTGCAAGGTACAGCACAAGATTTAAGAAATAAACTGTAAAAAAAGCACTAAATAATTTCTATTTTTAATCAATTAAATGAAAATACCAACTAGAACTTTAAAAAAAACTGGGTAAATAAACGAGGAATTTTATTTAAAGATTTAGATTACTTATCTCACATAATATAAAATCACATATATAAAATGTGTTAACCAGAATCTAAAATCACATATATAAAATGTGTTAACCAGAAAGCGAGTTAACTTAGATTCGATGTAAATTTTAATGTAATATAAAGCACAAAATTTACTTATAGGAAATCTTTCGTTAAATGTTGTTACTTCTTAAATATTCTAGTAAAATTTCATCCTGCGGACTTTAGATTAACTTAAAATTTGATTGAAATGACAGTTTCATTTCCTAAATTTAATTTTTGTCAGACATGATATATGTGCTTTAAAGTGGCCAGATGTAGTCAATTTCTTACAAGGCTTATAAAATAAAATAAAATTCCAGATTTTATAGTTAATTTTATAGTTAAAAGATGAAAATTAAAAACTGGAAAAGAAACAAAAACGGTATACTGGCATCTAACTTACAGCAATTACTTTGCAATAGCTAAAATCGTGTTTATTGTAAGTTTAAACTGTCGCAAATATGTTTTAGAATTTGGATAAATGAAGTATATATATATATATATATATATATTATAATCATTGAAGAGGTTATCATTAATAATTNTACTGTCCTTTACATGCATGGAAAAGACCCATCATCGGTTCTTGCTCCACATATCTGCAATCACTTTGTAATTCTAATCATTTGCATGTATTATTATTTAATGTAAGTTTGATTCAATTTGCATAGTTCCTACATGGTGTTGCAATTTTCTGTACATATATATATATACAGTCCCTGGCCAAATTATTAGTCGCACTACCATAAAATTCTATGTAAAATGTTAATTATCAGGTGATACTATACAGCTTTATTATTTTTACGCGGCCTGAAACCGGTTTGATTTTGTTTACTTTCGTGCATCAATTGATTAACATTGTTATGCATTACGTTAAAAATAAATGCAAATATATTAAAAAAAATACAAGTATATAAAAAAATTTCGAGAATTAAAACCCATAACATGTATGTTTAAATATAAAAGTATTGCACACAACCTCGTACAAAACATGTAATTATTGAAAAACTACAGTGCGTCTAATAATTTGATCTAATTATTATAATATATTAATATAATACCTGATATAATAAATATTCTATATTTATATAGTATATAGTCTAATTTATCCTATCCTCAAATTTATATTACATATCGTCTAGTTCAACCAATTGATACACGGACGTAAACAAGTGCAAGCCGGTTTCAGTCACGTAAAAACAATAAAGCTAAATAGTATAACCTGATTTTACATAGAATCATATAAGGAGTCTAATATATTGGCCAGGGACTATATATATATATATATATATAGTAATATATAAAAATATATACAGTGCTCTAAAATATAAAATTACACTGTTTTATCTCATAAGAAAATAAATAAAATAAAAAGTACGTTATAACGAATTATAGCAATTATAATAATAAATTATAACAATTACTTTGCAATAGCTAAAATCATGTTTATTGTATGTAAGTTTAAACTGCAAGAAACATGTTTTAGAATTTAGATAAATGAAAAAAGAAACTAAATTGAAAATAATTTATTTTTCTAATAAAAAATATTTCTTTAAATAACTTCAAATCGCAAATAAATATAATAAAGTTAAAAATTCGTAAGATATTCGTTTAAGAGGTCATTTTAAGTTACTTAAATCTAATTTAAGTACTATGTTTATACCTAAATATTGAAATTACATTTGTTAATAAGACTAAATAATATTCAGCTTACTGGTTTTTATATGATTTATTTGTTGTTATGTAATTTTTAAAGCTATTAATAGTCATACAAAGGACCTTACCTTTTGAAAAAAAATGTCGCTTTCTATAAGAAAAAGCGCAGAACATTATAAAACGAGTCTTAGAACTGAACTGAATCATATATATATATTTTTTTTTATCCAAATCCATTTCCTCCTAAATTACTTTTAACTGACGAATCAGGTAAAGCTTTTTCTTTTTATTCTCAATAAAAAAAGAAATAATAAAAACAACAAAAAAGCTGTCCCTTTCAAAATTCGTCGTATCCCTATTGTTTGTTTTATGAGTTCTCTTACAACATTAAGTATAACAAATAATCCAAAAAAGAAAAAATAATAATAATAACGTCAGTGGAGCTTGATTTTTTTTTTCACTCATAAGCTTTGTTGTTTGGGAAAAAAATAGCAAATGACATCTAAAGTATTAAACAAAATAGAAAGTTCTAAATTACAAATTTCGATTATTGAATAAGAACAATGACACTGCTTTCGATAAATTCTTTTAACTTTTCTTCTAACTTCTTCTAAATTTTAGACCTAAACACACCTAACAAAACAAACAAGAAAAGTTTGTGATGGGGGATTTAATTTAGAGAATTTTAGGGAAATCTCGATAAGTTTCGAGTAGCTAAAGAAACAGGAACAAATTGAATTTGTAACTGTGACATAACATGTGTTTACATAATCGCGCGCTGAAAAATACGACTGCTATTTTCACTGCTCCTGATTATTGTGGCGTACTGGCGAGCACTGAAACAGTTACTTGGTGCTTAAAAATTTATTGGTTGCTTGAATCATGATCTTAAACGAATGCTTGATCTTAAATGTTTTGTGATATTACAAGAAAAACAATAATATTTTTTAAAAAAAGGTTGCAAAAGAAAATGCTTATTTTTTCAGCTGCAATAAGGAGATGCTTTTATGATTTTTTTTATATAAATTAATTATATAACCAAGAAATGCAGTATAATCATAAATTATATTAATTAAAAAAAGGATTGAAATAAATGTTTATGCATGGTGAAACTAAAAACAAGAAAGATGAAATGTTTTTAAACAACTTACAAAAGTAAATAATATTTCTTGCAGGTCAATTTATAACTATTTGTTGACAACAAAAACCTCAATATAAATCGTTGAAGGAAATTCTCTAATCCTGAACCCCAAAATAAAAATTCTCTAAAAGAGATATAGTTTATTGAAAGGTGGTAAAAAAAAGGCAGTTTAAAAAATATTTGTTCAAAAAGAGGTCTATTCTATCTTTTAGAATTCCATTTCTATCAGGGTGGTAAACCCAAGCGCCAACGATTTGATGGTGTTTGGTTATTTTTCGTCGAACAACCCTTTTCAAAAGCGCTGAAATTAACACATTACGCTGAAAACCGCGAAAGTGCTGTGCCTCCCTCGAATCGCTGGTGAATTGTTCTTCCTTTCGAGAATTTGATCGATGAGAGAGGAGAAGAGAACGTTTCCACTCACTTCATTAGAAGAGGAACGTTCTATTCCTTTTGGCTACGTGTAAAGCACTCAGTTACCCACATTCGAAACAAGGGATTCTCTCCTCAGTTCTTATTCGAACACTCTATCGACTTTTAGAGCATAGAATTCGAACCAATTGGTTGTTACTTTCTTCCTACTCATTTGTCAGAAAATGAAGTGGATGATACATTTTTTTAACATATTAACTAGTGGCCTCATAGTGTCTCATAAATAGGAATACAAACTAAGTGATTAAAGGCCTACTATCACGTCCTCAGGATGAATTAAAGGCTTACTATCATCATAACTTGAAGTGTAAACTAAATGGGTAAAACATTGAATTAGAGGTCTACTATCCCATCCTCAGGGTGAATAATCTCATGGTCTTAGATGGAAGTATAAATTAAATGGTTAAAACGTTGAATTAAAGACTTACTATCCCATCCTCAGGGTGTTTTATAAATAGAAGCACAAACTAAATAGTTAAAACATTGAACTAGGGGCCAACTATCTCCTCCTCATTGTGTTTTATTATTTGAAGTACAAATAAATGGTTAAAAAAAATTATATTAGAAGCCTTCTATCCAGGCCCGTAGACAGGGGGGGACCATCGGGACAAATCCCCCCACGAAATTCTGGGATTCAAACTTTTTACTCGTAGTCTTTCTTTGAGCCTCTCAGTAAAAAAGAAAAACAAAAACTGTCGAATCAAACTTTTTCCCAGTACACCACCTTCGCTAGTGCATCATCTTCACTTGACCTTGTGGCTCATCTTTCCTTCGGCCATTACATTTATTGCCTGTTATCAATATTGGCTACGTTGCCAATTACCACAGCAACTGCAGAAAGAACTTTTTCTACTCTTAAACGCTCAAAAACAGCAACAAGAAATGCTACTAAAGAAGAAAGGCTAACAGGGCTAACTTTATTAAGCATATTTCGGGATATTCTGGTTTGTCCTAAAAAAGTAATCAAAAAATTTTCTTCAAATCCCCGTCGCACGTCTTGGTAAACTTTGTTTACAAATTGATTATAATTATTGTGTAATATTAATTGAAAAATAATTAATATGTAATATTTTTTAATTACTAGTTTAACTTTTGCAAACAACAGAATAAACAATATTTGTTACAATGTTTTTTCCTTACTTTGCATGTCTGAAACTGTCCTTATTTCTTACCATATTCCCCCCGGAAAAAATATCCTGGCTACGGCCTTGCTTCTATCCCATCCTCAGGGAGTCTCATAAAGAGAAGTACAAACTAAATGGTTAAAACGATGAATTAGAGATCTACTATCCCTTCCTCAAGTTGTTTTATGAATTGAAGTACAAACTAAATGGTTAAAGCATTGAATTAAAGACTTACTATCCCATCCTCTGTGTATCTTAAAAATAGAGATACAAACTAAATGGTTAAAATGTTGAATTAGAGGCCTACTATCCCGTCCTCAGAATGTCTCATAAATTGAAATCCTTCAAAACATTGAATTAGAGGCCCATCTTCAGGATGTCTTATAAATGAAAGTACTAGGCTTAAACATGAAGAAACTAGCATGTTTCGCTTTACAGTAAAGCTTACTGAGCGAAAAGGAATTCCTCTA
Source organism: Parasteatoda tepidariorum (assembly GCF_043381705.1). Classification (NCBI taxonomy): domain Eukaryota; kingdom Metazoa; phylum Arthropoda; class Arachnida; order Araneae; family Theridiidae; genus Parasteatoda; species Parasteatoda tepidariorum. The sequence continues at coordinate 1,846,111 of NC_092215.1, forward strand.
AAGGGCTTCTTCTCATTAAATCAAAAGCACAGTTTTAACGAATTTTCATTTACTGTTAATTAGAGTCATTGGTATCTATGAGTATCTGAATATGTTATTACATCCCAGGAAGGGATTGATCGTCCATACAAAATTACTATTCATTTACGAACGGTATTTTGTCTTTAAAGATAAGCAATTATTTTGTAGGATTTTCTTTTTATTTACATAAATAAGCTTTGTTTTTTATTTTTAAAAACTAAGTTTTGAAATGGCCTTTCGTTGCCCTCCTCCTATAAATCAATCTTTGAATTAATCCAAGTTAGATATAACACAAAATTTCCTATGTTAAATAGCATGTATACTTATATACATAATAAACATATATGTATATAAGGCCACATGATAAAAATAACGTATAACTTATATGAGACCGTAATAAAAAGCCGTAAACTTAATTTGTCTTAGCATGGAAATTAATAATTAAATTTATTGAAGTTCAGATTTTTAACATAAAAAATATTACTTAAAATAACGCGATGCATCGTGTATTTTTGCTTAAATTACTGAAAAGAGCCCCTTGTAGTTAATACCCTTATGTTCAGTTGCATGTTTCATTATGTTCTACTGCCCTATAAGATTTCTAACTTTATATATTAGACGCACTGTTCTCTCAAATTTCAATATGAATACATACATTCATGTGCTAATCAATCTTATTTCGTATTCATTTGTCAATCGTTGTTAAATTGTTTTCATTATTAAATTAAAAGTACTTGAACACATCTCTACAAGTGATTGTCTAAATCCAAATCGTCAAACAAATTCAATTCGGAGAAGGTTGCTGTCATTGTTGGGGACCATTATTTTGTAGTTGTCTGATATGATGACACTTTATGAAGTTTCAAAAATGTCATCTTAGCGGTGACTAATTCACGCTCAACAAGTTTCCTATACAAAATGTACGTAATTTTCTTCTAATTTTTCAATACAGTCAAATTATGGATATGAGTGAGATTTTAATTGTGTTTTTAATTTTACTGATAATATTTGAAACTGTGTTTAATCAGCGTTATTTAGTCATATTAATAACGTTTTTTCATTTTCTTATAGCAGAATTTGCGAACGTTTTACATACCGATTGCTAGTCACCTCCCATGAATCATCTTAAGTTGCAAATGAATGGGATAGTGACACAAATATAGAAACATTAACCTAGAAACTTTTTCCAAGTTGTCTGATCATATCTTTTATCTGATTTATTAAAATCATATGAAGAATAATTATATCTAAATTAGTTCATCATATCAATTCATTCTTTTTGAACGGTATAATAGTGCTCTCGTTCCAGAGTAGCAGAGGTTCCTATTAAACATTTTAATGAGTTGTATTAAGAAAATCTTTATTAAGAATTAAAATAGTTATCTTCTTATTTGTAGAAAACCTTTGGCCTAATGAAAGCGAAACCTATATGTGTAAGTATGCATAGTATGGGAGGTAGCAATTGCATTAACGTGTACTAAACAAAGAACTATTAAACAAAGAACTATGTACTATTTAAAGCCAAAAATATCAATTTGAAGTTAAAACCAACCTATTTGAAGCCAAAAGCAAGTGGTTCAACGATAGTAATCTTTCTTTAGGTATTCTTGAGTAATCACATTGAACAATTCGGAAATTACATCAAAAAAATATTTTATGAAAATAATTTCCATGAGTTCATTACTTTTCATTCGTTTCACATATTATTATAATATTATTTACTGTGGCTAATAATTCTCAAATCAAACAATAAGGTGATGAGACTTTAGAACTTGGAACTGGCAGTTGGTAAATCACTAAATAGTCGTTTTTTGGAACCAAATTGACAAAAAAGAAATGATTCAATGGTAGGCTTACCTTTTACGTAGATTGAAATGCATGACTTGAATCATTAGGACTTACCTTTTATTCTTTGACACAAGTGGGACGTGACACAGGGTAGACTGTAATTGCGAAAATACTTACTTGAATAATTCTCGCTCAAAAGCCTTAGCCAACAAGTTATTAAAATCTAACATTGTTTGAATTGTGCTAAAGTTAGACATGAGTCAGCAAACCTTTAGATTGAAAATGCTTTTAGTTTTATTCACATCATTATGAACAAACAAAATTTTCTCATATGATATACCAGTTACGAAATTTGCCTTCAGCTGTTGTTTCAGAAGAACAAATAAAAAATGGTAACATCTGTCTATTATTTAAGCAAGTCTGATTTTAGTATAGATATTGAAAATCAATACTAGATAACTGTAAATTATGTGCACTTTATTTATAAAGCGTCAAATTTATTATTATTCATGCATTTTAATTTATGTAATTAAAATAGCTTCAGATATCTTTTTACCGTGGGCTCGGACTGAAATGTGTATTTAAAGATAAAATTAAATTGAGTTGACGAAAATTTTAACTTAAAAATAAAGGTATAAAACTGATAAGCAGAGAGCTTATTTATGCTTATCAGTTTCGTCATACCTCTTTCTCCCGCTTGTCTTTGGCCTTTTTAAAGCGTCAAATTTTTAGCCTACCTGGGGGAACTGATTTATCAGGATCGCCATTTTGGACATCGGTTTTATGTTCCTCCTCTCCCCTGCAATCTTTCCTATTGAAAATTAAAATGTTTAGCTGCTCACAAATGAAAGATTTTATGAAATATAACAAAATGCAATATCAATTAATTTTAATCACTTTGTGTTCAGTAAAAAGATCAGATTTGGTACAAATGTGTTATGGGGCAATTTTAAAATGCTGTCTTTCAGTTACTTAAAGAAAGATAATTTTCTGAAGTTAAAATAAATAATTTTTCCTAAGTTTTTTTTTACGTTAAAAAAGCTTTTTAATTGCATCTGTTTTTAAAAGCAGCATTATCAAATTTTTGAAATTATTTGAAATTTTTCCTGGACTGTCATGTCCTTTTTTTAATTAAACATAATTAAGGATTCGGGGCAAAAACTGTTCATCCCTTTACAATTTCAATTCTTTTAAAGCTGTTTACAAATGAAAGATTTAATGAATTACAAAGAGTTAAAAATGCAATAAATATTATCAATTAATTTTAATCAGTGACATAATTCGTGTTGCGTAAAAAGCTCAAAGATCAGATTTGGTGCAAATGTGTTATAAAGTAGTTATATAACTTTTAAAATGTAGTTTTTGAACTACTTAATGAAAGAAAATTTTCTAAAGTTAAAATCAATGATTTCCTCACTTTTTATTATGTAAAAAAGTTTATAATTGCGTTTGTTTTTAAAAGCAGCTATTCGAAACTTTTTGAAATCTTTCCTGAAACATCATGCCTGCTTTTTGACCTAAATTAGCTATTCTGGACAAAAACAACTCATTCGCCTATATTTTCTACTCTTTTCCTCGCATTTTTTGGCTGATATCCCTCATTTTTCGGACATCGGTTTTATGCTAGATTATCCCCAAAAGATTATCCTGCAAGGGTTAAATATCCTACTGAAAATTAAAACGAGTGAGCATAATTAGTCGCTCAAAAATGAAATAAGATGTAAGAAAATAAAGGGCATTGAATAATATCAATTAATTTCAATCAATGTTAGAGTTCTTATTGTGTGAAAAGCTCAAAGATCAGATTTTGTTATTTATAGTGCCTGTATACTTTTTAAAATTTGTATTCAATAAGAAAGCTCAAAGGCCAGATTTGGTACAAATGTGTTATAAAGCAGCTATATAACTTTTAAGATGCAGTGTTTGAACTAGTAAAGATATTTTTCTAAAGTTAAAATAAATTATTTTTCTCTGCTTTTTTTTTATTTTTTATTTATTCCTTTTTATTTTTTTTTGAGTGTGTAAAAAAGTTTATAATTGCTTCTGTTTCTAACAGCAGCATTACTGATTTAACAAAAATAATTGAAACTTCTTCCTTGAGTGTCATGTCAGATTTTGTTTGAACTTCTTAAGCAATTCGGAACAAAGAAAGTTCATTTTCAGTTCTTTTACCCACATTTTTCAATTGATGTCCCACCTATTAGACATCGATTTTGTGTTAGGCTTGAGAGTATCCCAAATCTTCTACAAGGATTAGAGGAATAAGTTATTGAAAATTAAAACTTATCTGGAAATATTTAGCAGCTCAAAAATAAAAGATCTTATGCGAAATTAAAATGTAGTGAATAGCATCAATTGATTTTAATCAGTGTTTAAATTCTTGTTCAGTAAAAAGCTCGAAGATCAGATGCAGGGTTTATTGTTTCGGTATAATATAATTTTTCTTATGTTAAAATCAATAGTTTTTATTTTATTTTAAAGTAAACAAATTCAGCGATTCATTTTATAAAAAAAAGTCATAATTTAAGTGTATAATTTCAAAGCAGCATTATCCATTTTTTGAAACCTTATAAAACTTTTCTTCAAGTGTCATGCCTATTATTTATCCTCATTCAGCTATCTTGATCAAAATCATCTCTTTTTTTCCTGCAAGATGCATAAAAAATAATAACAAATACTTTATTTTTGATGCATGTATGGTTATATTTGAAAAAAAAGAAGCTAATATTATTTGAAACACTTTCATTTTTAAATTGCAGTTCGACCTCAAGAAAGGTATTGTTTGTTTTTTATCCATATTGACAAATCGAAATTGGATCCTTTCAAAACCAGCCTATTACAAGCAAAATTATGAATAAAGAAGAAAAATATTATGGATCTAAAAACTAAACTATTTTCCAAGATTAACGAAAAATCACCAATCTATAGTCTATTTAAAAAAATTATTGAACTATGACACTGCCTATATTTTTTTTTCTCCATGTTTGTCGATTACTTTAAATTTAGTTATAATGGTTTGCACTTTTCTTAAAACCGTACAGAAAAATAAAAACTACATTATGCATGCTTATCTGTAATCTCCAATTATGCACTTCGGCTTTTTAAAACGTTATGTACTCATTTCATGAAGATCAGGAATGTTTAGTTAGAGCTATCTAATATTTTAGATTGTACTGCTCATACATATCGCAACAAATTTACGTAACCTCAATATTGCGCCAAGTTGAACCATATTATAGCACGTCTTGAGCTTGATTATACAAAACTATGCTTCAATTTGAACTAAGACATGCTTGAAATTTAACACCTTATTAAAGTTGCAGAAAATTTAAATGCTATTATGATTAAGGTACCTATACTATCATAACGTTGAATTAATTTATCTGAGAGTCTAAGGAAAAATCACAAAATATTAAGCCACAAGTGAATTAATATAATACATATTACTTTAAAATATATTGTCTCCTGGCTAGAATATTTTTTGAATAATCATAAGAAAAGGCACACAAATTTTAAAGAGTTTTTAATTAAAAAAACTGATGGCGTGGCTGTTATACTTTGCAGATTTTATATCCGTCGTTGAACAGCTGACCTAATTTTGAGTTTACGATTACTAATCTGTAATGACTCGGTAGTCTTGTAATTTTGAACTAATCTAGAAGACTAGGAAACTCCTGGATCAGTACCCCTAGAGGTATTGATTTATTATGGAGGACTTTGCAACTCGACAGATTTAACTTGCCTCAGTCACCATTTATTACATTTTCGGCCGGTGGAGATCGAACCCACGAACTCTTGGACATGGGCCCAGTGTCCTACCATCCAGGATATCCCGGCCCCTGGCTGTTGTACTAGCTGATTTCCTCCACGTTCCATCATGACTTAAAGTAAAATAATAATAGATTCTATCTCTTAAATATGAAATCTCGCCCAAGTGCCATATTGACTCATGCGTCATACAGGTCTTTTTTAGCAATTTAAAGCCCAAGATATGCCTGTTTCCCCACCCACTTCAATTTCAAGTCACGCTCTCAAATTACTAGATAATCACAGATTCTCCGATCATTTCATCACTAATACATAGACAGCACTGTGAGAAGATATATCCGAACTTAAAGTCAATCAAAAGAAACAAACTTTGAATGTAAATCGTTTTTGAAGTCGAATTTTGTAAGAAACTAAGAAATACAGTCCAGAACTACTGTCGTACAGCAATATATTTTACTATCTGACAACTGAAGTGTGACTTCAAATGAAAACGCGTGACTGCCTTTAGATGTGTCTCTACAACAACTTATAATCACACTTGTGGCTGGTTTCCTTTGAAAACCACGAATGCTGTGAAGCAGATCACCAAGCTGGCACCATTAGACCACATTAAGATGGAAATTAATATGTAACCTTTGGGAACCAATCAAAATTCTGTATATGCATGATTTCAAAGACAAACATGTCTTGCAGAAAATGAGTTTTTAAGTGACAAAGAACAATGGGGATTAAGACATATTAACATAGCCATACAATTAGAAGCCAAAGGTGTTTTCTGGAAACTATCTTCGCACGAAGACCGTTTAAGTTAATAAATATTTACACGATAATGATTCGAAGCTAAGTTTAATGATTTATATCAGTTATGAGGGAAAATAACAGTTTTTAAGTGTTCAATTTACCATATCAATGTGTTTTTCTGTAACCCAAAATATAAAATGCTATTGAGTTACAAAAATAAATGCGGTCAAAAGAGCTGTCGAAGAATTTTATAAGAACAATTTTTGTGCAAATCTAAACTTCAAACAAGGCTTTTTCAATGGTTTAGGCGACTCCAGATTTGGGGGAAAATCGTGACTTAAATGTGACTTGCTCAATATGTGTCTGAATCTAAGCACTCAAATATCTAAGCACTCATATTTGAAATTTATGCACAGCCTTCTACAGTCAAATTTTCTTCTTACATTAACACACTGAGGATAAAACTACCAGTATATTCTAAAATTTACCGTGTCTTTGACTCTATGGGAACACCAAAAAACACGGTAATTTTTACAGAAGCACTTTGACTTTGGTATTCACTTTAAGTAAAATTAACAATAAAATATGATTTTATTACCATGATGTTTGGTAGATAGCGTGGTAAAATTTTGCAATTTTATAATGTCGCAATTTAACGATCGCAATTTACTAATATTTAAAGCGAGGCATAAAGACCATTGTTATTATTGTTAAGTTATTCGACGAAATTTACTTTTCAGTTTTGTATTTTTACTAAATGTGTAGTAATAGCTATAATTTTGGAAATAAGAATTTCGGGTAAACCATTAAGATAAGAACGAAAAAATTACCAAATGAATAGTTTAAATACCGTTTATTTTAGATTTATTACTGGAATTATTTTTTAAAATTTTTTTAAATTTTTTTTTTACCAGACTTATTATTACCATACAAATACGGTAATTTCACCAAAAAATTTTTCTCCGTGTATGTTACAAATTATAAGTTGCCAATTTTAATGATTTGAGTCCATTGAAGATCAACCTCAGAATGTAGTTCACATATGAAAAACAATAAAATTAAAAAGTAAATATTTGATGATTAAATTTTACCACAATTACTATCAAACATTGTGGTAATAAAAAAACTATATTTTATTTTTAATTTCACTTAAAGTCATTACCACACAAATTGATAATAGAATTTTTACTGTTGGAATTTTTATTCTAAATTATGGTAAAATAACCGGCCTCAGTCTGTCCATCCAATTGACCGCAAAGTTTACGGTAAGGAAATTTTTTTTATCCTTACGGTTTTGAAACTGTTCGCAGTTAGTATGGTTAAGATACCGTTAATACAAGACTACGCAGTTTTTTTTAACCATTTACAACTAGCATGATTTCAAAACAGTAAAAAAAATTTAACTGGGCATTTGGTACATGCTTTTAGTTAGGTGATGACCATTGGAGTTACGTTTTGGTTTATCAGAAGGAAATACTTTTCTGATTGCTCGGACAGATTTTTTAACGACTTTTAAAATATTAATTCCAATTTTAATACAAGCGAAATACAAACTTCGTCGTGGTAACTTTCCCTTTTGATTAAAAGTTCTAGGTTCAATATTTCCCATATTAATTCATTTTCATGAATTTTGTGAAATACTATGGAATTTAGGGGCGTGATAGATTTTATCGTTAACACTTTTTAATGCGTTTTTATCGTTGAACACATATTGTTAATACTTCAGGGAACATATTAGCCCTGGTAAAGGCGCTATCTGCTGAGAAATAGTTGGGTTATCGTTCAGACTGTAAATTTATCGAGTTTTATCTTTTCTTTCCCCCTTTTCATTTGGAGCATTTTTAATTGACCGAATTTGCACAAGTATATGTATCATAGCATTTTAACATAAATGAGGATATGTTTTAGATAAGATATTATTTCAATTTTAATGGTACTTGTTTATCAATTACTTTGTTCTTTAACTTTTAACGGGACTATCGTCCTTTCATAATCATGATTGATAAGGAAAACTTTAAGTAGATAGAAATGCACTAGACAAGAAAGGAGAGAGCTTCATTATGTTCAGGAAACCAGGTATTTCTACTCACCAAGTTTCAAAATTAGTTGCGCTTACAAATAGCGCGAATAAATAAGAAAAAGTATGGGATAATGTTTTCTAAATTATCATAATATGTAGCGCAATTTGTTGCATTCCGGAAGCAAAATTAACAGAATCATGCACAACTATAAGTAAGAAGAACAGAAAACATTAATAGTTTCTGAAGAAAAGTGCCATCTGCTGCCGAACTTGAAAACTAATTTTAAAATTTGTTGATTTAAGGCAAGTATATTCCACTGCAAAAGACAGTAAATCATCATGATTCTACTTTTTCCTAAATTGATTTTTAAAAGTCGTTGGGTATTTTTGAGGCAGCCTGTATGAAGAGTACGACCTCAAAGCGAACCTAACCCAAGTCAAGTAATGTGATTATGTTCTCCACTAAAAAGTTTAGGAGGCTAATCCAAGAAAGACATTATACTAAACTAAAGGGTTTTACAGTGCAAAGAAAACAATTGCTAAGCTAATTAATAGAATTAGTGTTTCTATTATTAAGAAAAGCTAATGAGAAAAATTCCTTTTTGAATTTTTTTTTTACTGCGCAATAATTAGAATTTCATTTTAAACCCGGACTTGACACGTCAATAATGGGAGGTTTGAGTTTTCACTTCACTGGGCTTTGTAACTAATAATGACGCCAAACTCCACTACCTATAAAGTTATTAGTTCCGCTCGAAAGTTTCTCTACCTGCCCATTTTCACGAACCAACTAAACTTTACGATAGAGTTAATCAATTAGTAGTTTGTTTTTATTTATTTAAATAAAACTGAAACATTTTTAGATATTGCTGATCATTTTGAATGAGAAAATTGATACTAACTACTTCGGTGCGTGATAGAAGTACATTACTGGAAGTGCATTGTTGATACAATGTATATGCATGCATTAAAGCACATATCAACTTTTATTTGTGTTACTCCATGCATTGACTATAAACAATTTTTAAATGAATCTTAAAGCATTTGGTGACTCATGAAAGTTTAGCTTCTAAAACATTATCTATGGTATATCCGAAGTTGTCATTGTTTAATATTTAACTGTACACGTTATTGTTGACAGTCGAACATTAAACCTTGTTCAGCATTTAACAGCAAAAATTATTGTTAGCAGGAAATGAATTTTATGAAAATACGTTCGATTCACCTATATATTTATTTCGTCTTTCTTTAAAAAAATTGTTCGAAGCTCGAGAAGTAAATTTTGAACACGTACACCATTGTCGAATTACATCCTCTAATTGTGTACAAAAATTTTTTTGTCATTCGTATATTTTTTAAACCCAACTACAACATTTATATACGTATGATTAGATACCCTTTAACACCGTGAATGAAAAAATTGATCGGACAAACTGCATCAGTGAGCCAGAGAACTACATTACTGGAAGTGCATTGTTGATGCAGTGCATTTGCATAATTTAAAACTACATACATGCAGCAACTTTTGTTTGTGTAATTAATTTCTTAATTGCATACCATATTTAAATAAATCTTGAAGGAATTAATGAATTCTTCTAGCAAATTGGCAGCTTTGTATCTAATTAGATGTGAAAGTCTTAAAGATACATTGTTAAAAATTTCGGATCAAATTACAATATAAAATACCGGCACTTTATGTGCATAATCCATAATATCTATTTTACCGTAAAATAATGCATCATAATTTTTACAGTAATATTTATTTAATTATAGTTTTGTAATTTTACAGTGAATATTACTGCAAAAATTACGGTATATCTGATTTTTTGTTCCGTAACATGTCCCAGTGGAAACAACTTTTACGATAAAAAATACCGTCATCCTGAGTGCCGCTTCTTTTTATCGTAATTGGATAATTTGATCCGGAATTTCTTACAGTGTTCTTAAATGTTCGAATATTAACAATTTAAAGAAAACTATCTTACATTCGATAGTACGCAATAACCCGTCTATATAAAAGCATTTTATTGCAATAAAATATCAAATAGCGAAAGAAGATTGGTTCGAGCGTAATTTTTCATTTCGCCAAACATCCTGACAAAGAAAAGAAAACGATTAAGATCGTATCAATTTCCTTACAAGATTCCTTGGAGTGGCCTACGTACTGTGGCGGACTCCGTTTGACACCATAAAGTTTATATGAGAAATAAGGAAGCTGACAAGAAAATTGCACGGTAATGCCTTGGTTAGATCTGCTTATTCACAAGTTAGACGTAAGTAGATCTCAACTGTCTACTTGAAAGCGTAAATCTTCCGAAGGATACTTGTCTATTTAGTAAGGTCTTTTGCTACAACTTGGAGCAGTTTTTTTTTATTACTATTTTTATCCCCCGACGTTACACAGCAAAGTGAAATATTAACTTTTCCGTGTTAAATGCAGTCTCGAAAGCTGTTGAAAAGATGTATTGTTTTTACTTTCTTACATATCACCGTCAACAGAAGAGGGGGAAAAAATTAAATTTTTACTTTGGCACGAAGACTATTTTTTTTTCTCCTTCCCATCAAGAAAATTAATGTGTTGAAAAGATCTGAACAGTAAAGGCAAATGAATAAAAATTCAGTTAGTATTTTCTGTAGTTCGCTCTTAATTATTTAATGAACGTGCTGAGCTGAAATTAAATCTATTTTAGGACTATTTGGATATTAGATTTATGTATATATATGTATATATTTATAAGTCTAAGCGTGTATAAACATTATCTCATATATCTCAATATGAAAAAGTTCTTTTTTAAAAAAAGTTCTTTTTTGAAAATAAAAATTCAGTTGACATTTACTTTAAACAAGCTGTTTTCATATTATTTTTTCATTTTTCGTCGACAACTTTACATTTCATGATACAAATCACTTCTGTGTCTTCTCGTGCACGTCTGACAAGTCTTGAAAATGATCGTCTGTTATTGAGAGCTCGAAACATTTCGCCTGTTATTTCCTACTTATATATTTTTGAAGCGAACGAAGTTTTTAAGACAGCAAAATTACAGAAGTTAATAGTTTGTTTTGTGTGTTTTTTCGAAAAATGTCGTATGCTCTAAAAATAAAACAACTCTTTTTGATGACTTAAAATATTACATCTTACTCTATAGAAATCATGTCGTAATAACTTTTCTAAGATATTATTTAAATAAGTCACTGCAAATGCTTTAGGCTGAACAAGAAATATCAAAATGAAGTCTTTTTTTTAAATAAACTGTAATCACTGTAAATAATGGCTTTTATATACAGTGAATTCGCGATAACTCGAATCTGATAGGACTCACGAAAAACTTCGACATATCGGAAGTTCGACTTACCGTTAGTTTCGGTTTTGGACTTTCAAAATATTGTCGGATTATTTAATTAATGCTTATTAATTACAAATNAAGTCGATTAATTCAAAATCGAGTTATAGTAATATTCGAGTTATCGTACTTCGAGTTATAGCGAATTGACTGTATATATATATCACTTTAATTTTTTCCTCACTTTCTCTGCAAAATACGAAATACGAATGGTTTTAGAGAGTTAAATAAGAATTGATTTAATTAAAATTCTACCAATACTGAAGTATAGTGAAGTTTTTAATTGGGACCTTAACTATATTCAAAATATGCTCCGTAAAGTGACTTAGTTGTCTCCCTATAACAAATTTTTCAGATATCTATATTTTAGTTTTTCGTTACTTTTGGAATTTTTAAATCGTTTATCTTTATAATCTTTTGTGAAGAAATTTGCTATTTAAATATGGAATTATCAATCATCACATGCCAGTTCTTGAAACCACTTACGTTTTCTATCAATAACATATTTATTAATCCATTAAAAATTTTATGATTGGAATATTATAATTATGTTGTTCATTATTTCACTTTAAATTAAAAACTACAATTATATACTTTTAAAATTATTACACCGACTAAACATTTTGTAGAATTTATTTAATTTTTTTTATTTCTCAAAAAAAAAAGAATGTTTCAAATCGAACAAATCGATTTCATTATGGAAATGTTCCACTATTTTAAACTTTTAGATTAAATGTATTACATTTATCGAAAATAGAGAGATTCTGAAAAACTTTGACGCTAGTTGAGCTCCGGAGGGCAAAAAAATTCACATACAAATCGCAGTGTTCTAGATAGTAACGTTAGGCTTAAAATGAGGCAAATTCTATGCCTTCGTTTTCTTTAAAGATCAACTGCCTATTAAATAAAGATTACAAAAAATTAATGTCAAAATATTGTTATTTTATTTGTTAAAAGTATTCGATAACATGATAACATATAGGGTTCAGATTATTCAATTTGATGAACTGAAAAAAAAGCAACCGAGAGTTTATTTGAAAAGACGCTACGTAATTTTGATACAACCCTTAATTTAAGAAACGTTCCTTGACTATGATTAACGCAGCACCAATTCCGCATAGGCAAGAAGAAAGCTGAATCAGTTTCGAAGGAAAGGCATACTACGTTTTCAATGCTGCCAAAAGGAGACTCTTTCTATACATATTATTGTTGAGTTTAGTTGTTCCTCGTTTTCTTTTCCCTAAAATGGATTAATTTATCTTGCACTTGTGAAGCAGAGGGTGAGCGGACCGTCTTGGCATTTTGAAGTTTCCAATTCGTCGCGGAACTTCGCAGGCCGGCTCATTAATCAACGAAAACTCATTAATTGCCTTCAGATTCAGAATCGGTTACGTTTTTCTTCACCGCCAAAAGCTTTTCAGGTTACTAAAGAAGAGAATACTGCATTAGGGTCAGAAAATAAAAAGGATTTACTTCGCCAAGATCGCTACTTATTTTCCAGGGAGATCTTTTTGGGCATTGCTGATCTTATTGTTTTCCCGTTCACTAGACTCGCAATATTTATCACAACTTTTCTTTATCGCCCTGTTTTATGGTTTATTTTCTACCAACAGTTAAAGAGATCTTGATTTGTTGGAAAACTTCATTAAAAGAACAAGTTTTAGGAGAGTTTAAAAGGTAGAAACTACCAAACCCTCCATTAATTTTCAAATACATTATTGAGAAAAAAATCTAAAAATAAGCAGCTCTATTTTATCTCGATATTTAAGCATTTAAAAGATTTATTGTATAAGGCTTTGATGAGTCAGAAACATTCACAACAAGAAAAGCATTTTGAGGTTCACAATGCACTAAGGAATTAAGCTAATTTATTTTCTTAACTACATATAAAACTGTATATAAAAAAGACGAGCGATTACATCTCAAAGTGGTCGGATCACGCTATTGGTCGAAACTGACATTTCTTCGTGCGGAAAGGGAGATGGTTGCGTTGACGCGATTTTGGAAAATTGCTGAAAATTTTACCTTTAAACAAGTTATCTTTTTCTTTATTTCTATTTAATAAATTCGTTATTGATTTTATTACAGTCTCAAAATATCTAACTACATTAATTTTCAAATGTATTTTTAGTCCAATATTTTTCTTTAAAAAAAATTATTTAAATGAAAGAAATGGCTGGTTAATGGAAAACAATAAAGCAGATTACTGAAGTTATAATGGCTCTGATGGCAGGAAAAGCAGTAACATTATTACTGGGGTAAAATTTTTATAAGACCCGATAGGCAATGGATAAAAGTACTGTGACTGTAGAGAGAGTTTTTTTTTTTTTTCGTTACAAATGCTTAAAATATATCATGCATATCACTAAATAAATATTCCTTTCAATTTTTAAAGTTTCGCAAAAAATATCATATTTTCTATTAGAGTCGAAAGCCATGGAAATTAAACTTAATACTGATGATAAGTAAACCTTTGCAAGAATGAAATAAGTCAAAAGGTCACGTGAAACACGTAGTGATGTCATATTTGATCAATATCGTGATCCGGTCACTTTGAAATTTAATCATTCGCTAAAAAAGTATTTCAAATATGTACCGTATAACTAAATAATCCCAAGAAATAGAAGTGGTAAGATATTAAGTGATTAAAAACTCCACTCGCTTCAAAATTATATAAAAAGGAAATAGACTGTCGACATGTTTCAAGCACAAAAATAGGCGTCCCTTTCAAAAACTTACCAGACATGAATGAGAACATTTCAAATCACTTTTGTTTTTCCTCATTGACGACTGGCAAGTCTAGTAAATGGGAAACTACTTTTGAGCTCTTGAAGCATACCGACTTCTATTTCCTATTTACATATTTTTTAAGCGAATTAAGTTTGTAATCAGGTAATGTACTGTATAGATGTATACAGCGAAAGTTACAATATAAATACGTAAATTTTAACTTCAGTAATAATTATAATAAAAATTATAAAGAGGACTTTAATTTTACTTTATATTTAATTATAATAATTATAATGAAAATTATAAAGAGGATTTTAATTTACTTTATATTGCGTATTTTAAAGTAATTATTAATCAATAATTTTTCTCAGATTCACAAACGCTTCCATTGCCATTTTTTACATCAAAGTATTATTTAAATTTTTATTAAGTATACTGTAGAAAAAAAAGTCGTACAAATTTGAGGTATAATGTACAGTTAATCTGGGCATCAATAGTTATCACTGTGAATTCAATGTTTACCATAAAATTTTATCAAGATTCTAATCCTAGAAGCCTGTTTCAGAATTGAAAAATCTATCCTCTAGAAAATTACGTCATGACGCTTAAATGGTTTGCATAATATATCAATGACGGTACAAAACCGTTTGGAACGTACGATCGAATGAAAAGAAAGCTACCATGCTTTTCAATAACCATACTTTTTTGATATAATTGACTGTAAAAGTCTGAAAAACTATGAAAAATGGTACAAAACTGGTAGGAACGTAAGATCAAATAAAAAGAAAGCTACCAAGGCTTTCAATGTTCTTACTTTTCTGGTATATTCTACTTAAGTTTGAAAAGTAAATTAATAACGGTACAAAACCAGTTGGCACATTAAATAGAATGAAAAGAAAGTTACCATGTTTCTTAATAGTCATACTTTTCTGGTATAATCTACTGTAAATGTTTAATGGCACTGAAATTAATTAAGAAGTAAAGTCAAAAGCACTTTCACAACAGCAAGTAATCGATCAAGGTGTTCACGCAGGTTAAGACTCCTCAATTTAAAGCAATTGTGCAATGGTGCCAATAAGGTCAGTACTGCACACCTACCGCCTTTATTTACCAGAGAGGCTGGTACCCATCAATCTAAAACTGAGTGGACTTCAAGCCACCTCTAGGAATAGAAGAACTGTACCACAGCAGTTCAGTGTGAACATCTCACTGCGTATGCAGTTCATTTTGTACAGTGCTTATAAGTAGGATATTTAGCGTTTTATCTTCTTGCTCACTTAATAAACAATGTTTTTATTACTCTAAGAACTAATATTTATTAAATGAAAGGAGTTTCAAAATAGCTAAGACTAATGATGGATAAAGATGATTAAAGATAATTTTTAATCTCTAATAAATATATATGTAGGATCATTTTATTTAAAAAAAACTTTTTAGACAATAAGTCATATCAAATAAACTATTATGAAGATTAACTTCAATGATAGTAGAACAAAATGTCTTGACGAAAATTAAGTTCTCAGAAACTAAAAATGTTAAGAATAAAAATAATAAGAAAGATTAAAAGGAGCAAAAATCAAGGAAAGCAAAATATTGTCCTTGTGGTTTGAACGTTCAGAGTTGGTGACATTTGTGACAGCTGTTGATGATGATGAATAACCTTCATCTGTGGAATTGATCTTCAAGCAGAGATAATTCTGAAATAAAAAAATAAAAAGAACAAAAATCTTGCAGAAGGGCAGAAAAAAACCCTTTAGTTACTCTTCCGTTCTTTCTTAAAACTGGTTTTCCACTTTCACGACCATGCAGCGGTCAACAAATTCATGTTTCTATATGGCTGCAAACAATCCATTTGGCTTTTATGGAAATTTCTTTTACTTCTTTTCAATTTTCGTCATTTCTTCTGCCTTGGAAACTATCCAAACATTTTTAAAAAGTCAAAATTCATTAGGACTATACCACTTTCTTGCCCTTTCAAGATGCTGGGCATATTTCTGAGACAGACATGATTTATTAAATATTTCTCTTATTGAATTGTTATTTTTTGCGTCTGGAGAAATAATTTTTTCATCTCTTTAGTTGTATTAAAAGTTTTTTGATGATCATAGGGAAAGGACAAATACAGTCATTGTTTTTTGCTGTTATCATTTTAAAGTTTATTAAAAAAAACTTTCGTAAAAAAACTCATAAGCTGCAAGATGGATAAAACATATTCAAATTAAAAAGGACGTCTTTATGAATTAATTATATTGATGGTATTGGATCATTGACTTTAGTTTATGTTATCAGAATCCATTTTTAATTAAATGATATTTTAGTTAAAAAACAAGTATTCGAAACAATCCATTAATTACTTAATTTTTCTTAAAATTACGAATTATTAATATTATTTTTTGAATTATAAAAGGTTCTATATTGTTTAAATATAATTATAGATTAATAAAGATTTTCAATCTTTATTTTTCCGAACGATTTTTTTTTAGTAATTTTTAACATTATAGTTGAGCTCAAAACAATTTAAAATGTTTTATTACTTAAATAATAAATCGGCAGGGAACAAGCTTTGTAAAATTAATTTCAATTAAATGGGCTACATTAAATCCAGGGTTTAGTGTTGCTGTCGTCAAACAATCAAGAAAATTGATGCGAATATTACTACCAGAAATAAAGACAGATATATTAAATATTACATATTTCAGATACATTAAAAGAATATATTTGAAAATAGACCGAATGAAATTTATGTCAAACTGATGCATTTCTATTAATACTATTTAAATATATAATATATATTAAATCATTATTTTGTTTATGCCATCCACATACAGTTTTTGTATCCTTATGCATATAATTTGTGCGTTTAGATATTTAGTTTTCAAATGTGTGTATTTACAAGTTTGTGCGTAAATTATGCGTATAAATATTTCATAATTCCGAATTTTGTCCATGGCTTTTCTTATGTTAACTTTCATAAATTTACTGTGCATTTCTCCTCTCAATAACTCAATATTATAACTCAAATATAAATAATATATCCTCTTAGTGATAAAAATGTCCTTATTTTAATTATTTTTGAATGTATCTATTTTCTCTTTTGCTCAATAAAATGTGTTTGTTAAATTGAATTCAACGTGAGGTTCAATGGCACTAAGTCTAATAGGTTTCAAAACATATTAAACATGAAAGTTGCTTCAAGTAAATACATTTAAATATTTTTCATTAATTTTGCCATACTACTATTGTTTTGTTAACTATAGGAAATTTTAAATGCATTGATATGCTAACGTCATTATTAGAAACTTGTTGGATTATTCACAGACAATCATGAAGTTACATTTACTTTATAATACAAATCTGTAAATAATACCAGGTTTACTTCATGAATAGTCTATAATAGATTCGCTTTATTTTATCAGAACGATATAATCGATAAGTGCTGATAAAGCAAACTTAAACACTTATTTGTTTGCGAAATTCATTGTTTCAAATCGACAAATAAGAGTCAATTGACAAAGGAAATTATTAAAGTCATTTTATATTGAGGAAAAAAGCTAGATGAAATCTGGTATGCTTCTATTCGCTGAAAAAATAAAGAGGGCGGAGTTTTGCAACCGAATGACTTCCAAGATTTTCAGGTTTCTGAAATGAATATTCATCTTTAATGTCAACCTTTAAAAGTTAATTTTACTATTAAAACTAATCTACTTATTATACACGGCCTCTTATTCTGGAAATTTTTGGGGAACATATTTCTTATATAAAGTGAACTAAAATAGAATATCCCGTCAAAGAATTACTTAAAAAAAATAATTATAACAGAATAATTATAAAAAAATTAATTATAAAAAATACAAAAGAAAATAATTACGAAACAATTATATAAAATCATTCTAAAAGAATATAAGAAATATTTATAAAAAGCTATGAAAAAATATCAGCCCATAATTACAGTACCGATTATATTGCTTTTTATACAATCGTTTAAATCATTTATATGCCGTGGTGGTCACGAATGCTATAAACTTTTCATATAAAAAAATAAACGTCAAATATTATGTAACGATTTCATTTTAAACCAGAAACATTAAAATATAAAGAATGTCTTAGTTTGAAAACATACTAATATATATTTATTCATATCAGTTTGTTCTCATGTTTATGTCAGAATGATTTCCTCGAAAATTAGTTCAATATCAAATTGCATTGTGAGGTAATAACTATTACCTCATTATGCAGTTATAAATTTACCAATTAAATTTTAATCATTAAACAAAATCATTTCGAAACATTAATGCAACTAAATCATATGAATTTTAAAATTGCTTTAAGTGATGAAGTCAATAAAGAGATGATGGTGCATGAAAAAGGGACCTAAATTTCTTTAATAGAAACATATCTCATTATAAGATAGCAATAGTTAAACATGCTATCATCATTACATACAATTGTTTAAAAGTTAGACGCAATAAAATCATGAATGATAATAATGAACTCTAAAATTGTTTAAAAAGATTGAGCAAAAAAAAAAGAGATGACGATATATGAACAAGTTATTTCTTTGATGGAAAAAAAAGTCTTGCTGTCAGGGTAAATTGTATCTCAACTAAAAAGGAAATATTCGACATAAAATTACGACGAATCTTGACACAGCTGTTATTTCATCCCTTTCATGATACCTCTTTCGTTAACAAGATCTTATCTTTATTAATTTTTCACTTCACATGGGCGGGGGTGTGACCTTATATTTTGCCCCTGACTATGACTTTCTGAATGTGTTTATGATTGCACCTGGAATACACTGTCTGTCAAACACGAACGAAGAAACAGCAAGGATAGGAGAAAAAATATACACCTGTCTGTCGTATTCTAGGAATGAGTGAAATTGATAAATGGATTTTAGTATCTGAATTCTGTAAGATTCATTATGTTTCTTGAAGCCTGCCCAAAATCTTCTATTTAGAACTTTGCGGAAACTTTTCATATCCAAGTTATGATCTTATCTGCAGGAGGTAGAATATTTTTTTTTATCTGGCTCCCCTTTTGGAATGTTAGAAATTTTCTTCACACTCCTTATTACACTCTTTTAGAGACTTGCCAAACAGTGCAAATTTACAGCGAACCGTTATATGAAATAATAACAGTGGTGTATAATATGGGACTAGATTGAGCGATTTCATCGTATACTCAAAAATAGAAAATATATTTTGATGTTAAAATGATGGAGCTAGATGATCAAATGCCAGTACTTTCACTGAACATTGTAAAAAATTCCAGATCGAATTACGGTATATTAGTGCATTCACTTTAGGTGCATCATACGTAAAATTCATTTTGCCCAAAAATAATATACCGTAATTTTTAAAGTAATATTTATTTATTTCGAGTGATATAGAGATTTTACAGTAATTATTACTGTAAAAATTACGGCATATCATATCTTTTGTACCGTAACTTGCTCCAGTAAAAATTGATTTTACGGTAAGAAGTACTGGTACTTTTTACCGTAATTTTATTCAGAATTTTTTATAGTGAAGTTTTTACTGTTACCATGTGCCAAGATTCTTTGACTTCCCAAGAATAATAAATAGAATACTGAATTCTTTCCCTCCAATATACTGTTAGAAATTTCGGACCTCAAATTTAACGCAACTTTAATATATAGCTATGTTGAACCATTAAACTTGATCACATGATATTATAGTTTTACTTTAACTGAAACATATTTAATGCTTTATTAAGGATGCAATAAATTTTCACAGTATTATGGATATCAATGATATGGTTCCCTGTTCAACTAATTTTTCCCAAACAAACTACTAAAACAGTGTTAAAAATTAGATCATCCAAATATCCTAACTATATGGATAAAATTAATTATATGAAAGCCACCAATATCCATAACTTTATCATGTCATTCTTCATATCATTTACGCAAAATAATAATGAAAATAGTTCATACAATTCGAAACGCATCCTACTCAATTCAGATTGATAATATTTCCCCAAATGTTGTGTAAAATAAAGAAAAAGTATCGAGTATTTTTGCAGCAAGAAGCATTAAATTATATTTATTTTGCAGACATCGTTTTAAGCAAAGTAGAGAAAATTAGTTAAATTCTTTTTATTTAATTAAAATTTGCTTATTAGACCCTACTATCTAATTCAAAATAGCGAATGAAGGGGAATTTGATAATTCATTATCTATTGAAAATGTTTAAGCGAGCTATAGTTTGCAAAATCGAATTGTAAGGCATACTTAATAACTTTAAGAATAAAATGAATTTTCAGAAAAAAAATAGGGATACTTCCTTGTAATTTCAGAAAAAATATAGGGATACTTCACTCTAATTTCAGAAAGAAATCATATCACTGTAAAAATAAAAAATAAATCCATGACATAAATAATCGACAAATAAAGATCGACAAATAAAGATCTGGCAGAGAGGATTTATCCTTACATTAGGCATTTGTGGTTAAAACCAGTTTTGATCAACTATTGAGCGATTGTTTGAATAATGATTACCTTCTCTAAGTAACAAACAACCTTAAACTCAATTTTTCTTTCAAAAAAATTTTTATTTTCCGATTAATAAATATTTTTGCTTGTTATACTCTGCCTTAGTAATTGCATTAAGGAAAATAAAATGCTGTATTACAAATCATTACTTTTCAGTTATGAGATAATTTCGATCTAAAAAAAATGATTAACTATTCTTATTAATATTAGTCTATTTTGTTTTTTAAATCATTGGAAATCATTGTTTTTTAAATTATTATGATCACGTACAAATTATTATTTAATTTAGTTTAAAAAGGGTTTGTATGAATCTGCAGTTTAATGACATGTTGTGAAACAATGACAGAAAGAAAAAAAAATTAGTAAAGAGTATATATTTTTCTTAAATAACAATTACACTGTTCGTGAGTTCATAAAATGATATGATAAAATATGATAGCAAGGAAGAGATAATCCAATGTGAGTGTGATACAGGTTTTCAAGGATTACCAAGAAGGCCAGAAATTGATCGTTCAAGAATAGTAAAAATATTGTCATATATATTTTAGCTCGAAGAATTTAACTTTAGTATTGACAATTTAAGGATATAATACGATAAAATGACAGAACGTAGTAAAAAGTCATCTATTTTTTATAAATAACAACTACACACTTTTTGCACCTTATAGTTTTTGAGAGAGAGCATTTGGCTCATAAATAATATGATAAAATATGATAACGAACCAAATTTCAAGACCGGTAGTATGCTACTATTCCATCCAATGATTCAGGTTTTCAGAGATTACTATGAAAATCCATCTGATCGTTTTAAGAACAATCCTAGTACAAATAATATTGCCGTATGTATAGTGAGTTTGAAAAATTTACCTTAAGTTTTAGTATTAATTTAAGAAGTTTAATTTAATGTTTTAGTATTAATTTAACAAATAATCGCATAGCAAAGCTTAAGAATTTTTAATATGTAAATTATGAATTGCGATTTATTATTATAATGATTTCGCTCATGACTCTTTCAAACTATAAGTTTCTACTTGCTCAATAATTAAATAAATAAATAGTTTTAAAATAGTTTTTCTCTTTAAGCAACTAAAATTTAACTTCAATAATTTTTTGAACTAAAACTTAAAATTTAATTTTAAAACTTATATTTGATCTTAACTAAATGCATCGTCTTAGAAGAGGTTTATTTGAGTTACTTCGCAATGTTCAATATAAAATTAATGAATTTAAAACTAAGACTGTAGCTAAAAGTTTCTAAGCTTCATGACGTATTTAAAAGAAAAAAAGAATCCTGCTATATCTATTAGTTGAATATACAGTGCTAAAAATAAATTGCTGAACACTTTATTAACTTTTGATCAAGTGATTGTCACGACTGATTTGAAGTCAACATTTTAAGGTCTAATCTTTCAACCGCTTTTCTGAATTGTAATACTATTTGAACTATTGAAACAACAATTTTCATATTGCAACTACCTTCCATATTTTAAGGCTCAAGAATTTAAAACTGTTCTATTTTAAACCAAGAAAGTGTCTGTCTGATTTTTTAAGTTTAAATCGCGTCTGCATTAGCATATATAAGATTCGATTCTCGTAACATTAAGATTTTATTTTTGGGTGAGAAAATTAAGTCATCAGACGAAAAGTTATTATAATATACTATAGCTGTTAAAATAGAAATATTTTAGTCAAAACAATATGTTAGTATATTTTCACTTGAAAAGAATGAACATTAAAATTCAATAATAATTTTGATGAAAGGTATAAAAACAATCTCTATATATATAACAAGTATCATGTTCTTTTTCATTATGTTCACGGAGTACTTATTTCTATTTGCTTAAACCCCACACTGAGGAAAAAAGTATGGTCAAAATTACCAGAATATGGTAAAATTTATCATGTTTCTAGCTCAATGGGAGCACCGAATAGATCGGAAATTTTTACCGGGTAGAGAGCTTTGGTAATGATTTTAGCAGAATGAACGATAAAATATAATTTTATAATATGTTATTAAATTTGGTAACTGTGGAAAATTTGGCAAATTTATCATAACTCCTTAAAGCATGGTATAAGAATCATTTACTCGGTTAAGTTTATTTTTTTGTTTAGTATTTTTTACTAAATGTGTGGCATTAGGAACGATAATTTTGAAAACCAGAATAAACAGTTACCATAGGAGCTGAAAAATTGCCAAATGAATGGTTTAAATACCGTATATTTTGGTTTTATGTACCAGAATTACGAGTGTTTTTTTTTCTTTTACCAGAAATGTCATTACCAGGNTTTTTTTTTTTTTTTGTTTTTTTTTTACCAGAAATGTCATTACCAGACAGTAAGGGAATTTTACCAGACATGCTTTCTCCGTGTCCGAAAATGAAACAAATTAAGGAATGCAATTAATTTTCATAACGAAAGAAAAATAAGATAACAAATAGACACATAAGGAAGTTGTTACAAAGATGACACGCATTTTAATCTTTGAACTAAGAATTAAAACTGCCCAAACATCGTAGGTTAAAAGGTAACTATAAATCAAAATGGCGGTTGAGGTAAATGCGGAATGAGCTGATATCGTTAATATGCGAATCTGGTACTATTCATGGTACAATGACTATAACTAATAGCACAATCATTTCTCTATCAATACCGTTGTTGCAACAAATTTTGATTCGTGTTCTACATTTTAACTTCATGAAATTATAAAGATTGGAAAGGGAGTTAAGCATTATAATACAAACGATGACAGGCACAATATGGAGTAGAAGAAAATTTAATTAGAATTTTACTATGTTAAGCCATAAATCATGCAATAGGCTTCAAATTTATTTCATATCTAAATGAAAAAAAGAAAACTTTTAATATTAGAATTCCAAAGTTATTAATAAACGATGAATCTTAATATGGTGCAACATTGATGCATAAAAAGTCAAGTATTATTTTAAACCACATCAATGTGCAAGTTCTTTCTTCTTTCACTTGATAACGCGATATTATGGTTATGATGTTAAAGTTATTAGTGCTCGATGAACCTGATTATGATGCAATATTAGTACATCAAAGGTGAAGTATTAATTTGAATCATATCAATGTGCAAGTTATTTCTTCTTACATTTAATAACACAATATTATGGTTTGAATGATTATGAAAATTGAACTAATATGGTATTATGATAATTAACACTTTAGAAAGGTTTCAGCAAATTTCACTGAATTATGGTTCTAGATTCACTGCTAAATAAATTTTTATTTGTCACAGAGTTGCATTCCGTAAACTGTAATGATTTACACAGAATGAAAAAAAAAAAAAAAAAAAAANAGACGCTATCGAAAATCGTCACTTGTCTCGGAGCTGTAATAAACTTGATGTGTTCAACATTGTAAGAAGTAGTATAAAATGAATCAAATTACGTAAAAAACTTTAATAGGTAGGCAATTATTTAAGATGAAGAGCTATTTACAGTCAAGCAATTCAACGTTGGACTGGTATCATAAACTGTTCGAATTTCTTAAAATCTTAATAAGAAGTAACATATTTTCATTTAAGCTTAACCATAGAGTCATGGAATCAATTTTAAGAGTGCGATAATGTTAAGGTAGTAGTAAATATGAACGATATTTCGAACAGTTTGCGAGTTCTCAATTCACAAGCTCAATATCGATAATGCACCACTTTTCCTTTCATCACTCGACCAAAGAGGAGCCATCAACTTCGCATTTAGGAAATAAATTACCCGATCACTTACACCATTTAACAGAAGGAAAACAAACTACGTGCACACGTAGCTTCAAGTTGCCTAAACACGAAATTTAATACTAGACCATCAACTCAATGATAGACCATCATTTTCATGTTACGCGTGCCATGATTTTCGGAGGATAAAATGTAGATGCAAAATTTAATCATCGATTCTAAAGAGAGAGAAAAAAATTGATAAAAAATAAAAACTTTTTAATCTCCCTTAAATGGAAGTATCATTGAAGCACATTTGTGGCATTTTATTTCCCATTGGTAGAGTATTCTGGGATGAATATAATAGAAACAAAAAATTAAATTGGATGAAGTGAAAAAAAGATTTCGAAACCAATACATAAAATCTTGTCTGAGAAGATTCTATTAAATCAGAATAAAGCGTCCTTAAAAAGGTCTTATAACATAACCTGAAACAACGTGAAGAAGTGAGCTCCAATTTGATAACTTAATCTGTGAGCTTGATGTGCGCGTGAGGGGAATTGTTGATGACGAAAAAAAATAAAATAAATAAAATAGGGGTCATCTTTTAGTGGTGTCTAGAAAAGTTGAGAAGGTATTTTGTTCTATTTTTTTGCAAATTGAGTGTTTGTGTTGATTACTTGATTTATTTCTGCACTTTCGAAATATTATTTTTCAAATAGTAAGAATAATTTTTATTTTATTTATTTATTTATTTATTTATTTTTTTTGGTTTTTTGCTTCGATATTTGAAAATTAGCACTTCCCGTTGATTGAATTATACACGCGTCAAATTTGATTTAAATAATTTTATTTTTTTGAGATTATATCATTTTTAATGATTATGCGTAATCAATGAGATTCGAAAACCAACTTACTCTAGATATTTTTAACAATTAAAATTACAAAATGAATATGTAATTTTTGTCATATTTTTTCTAAAATTACAAAAATAATAAATGTATAGCAAAGCCATTAAATACACAGTAAAAAATTCCGGATCAAAATATGATAAAAAGTACTGGTATCCTGAGTGCAGCATTTGAAAATCCATTTAATCTTAAATTTTTATACAGTAATATATTTAATTACTGTAACTAAGTTATTTTACAGTAAACATTTCTGCAAAAATTACGGTACATCAGATTTTTTGCTCCGTAAAACATTACGTTAAAAATTAATTTCGCGGTAAGAAGTACCGGTACCGTAATTGAATCTCGAATTTTTAAGGTGTAGGGGGAATAATCTCACAATAGAATAATCAATTTACAGTTTTATATATGTCATATATGCCATCTCTTTTAAATAGCGTTTTTAGACAAAAGCATCATTTAAAATATTCGGTATTACAGGACTAAGAAAGGATTATACAAATACATTGTGTATTTCATCTAAACTAATGCTTTATGTTAAAAAATAAACGTAGTTATATTTTCGTATTTAAACTAAAAAAATAATAATGAACAAAAGTATTTCATAAACAGGCAGTTAATAAAAGTTATTCACAATATTCATTATATACTTTAAGCTTAATTAATCATTTTACCCTAAATAAACATTTGATTAAAAATATGTTGGTGCTGTTTGGAAGGCATGTTTTAAAATACGTGAATGTTATTTTGTTGAAGAAAATCAAGCATATTGAATACCAAAAATTTATTAACTTGAATTCTAGTTAAATTGTAATAAAATCGCCTCGATATGATTTATTTACTATACCGCGAAATGCGATCGTTTAAAAATTAAGAAAAAAAACTTTGGCATAAATATACCTAAAAGTCTTTTTTCCTCATATGTTTGCTTTTCGTACACTAAATTTTGGGATAAAGTGGTTGAAACTAAACTGAAATATGATTCAATTTAATACCTTTAACAATGCAGCAATAAGGTTTATTTAATAAACTACAAGGAGAAAAAAAATTCTGGTAAAATCGTCTTTCTCTATGGTAATGACATTTCAGGTAAAAAACATAATTCCGGTTAATAAAACCAAAATCAACGGTATTTAAACCGTTCATTTGGTAGTTTTTCAGTTCATATGGTAAGGGTTTACCGGAATATCTGGTTCACAAAATTATATTTCTTATTACCACACATTTAGTAAAAAATACAAAAGTAAGGAATAAATTTAACCGAATAAATGGTTTTTATGCCATGCTTTAATGTATCATGTTAAAATTTCCGAATTTTGCCACTATTACCAAATTTAATCGCGTGTTATAAAATCATACTTTATCGTTAATATTATAAGTATTATAAAAAATATTACCAAAGCGCTTCAGTAAAAATTGCTGATTTTTTTTGTTTCCATAGAGCCAGAAACACGGTAAATTTTACCCTCTATTCTGGTAGTCTTGACTTCATCATTTTTTTTACAGTGTATCAAATTTTGACTTATATCTAGCAACTTAAAACTGAAAAAACCTAAATCAGCAAACCGCAGTTTACTCGCATACATAATTACATAATTTAAAAAATTCGGTTGCTTTTAGTTTGATTTGGAACAAATATTTTCATAGCACTCCACAGTGGAAAAATTTTAATCCAAATCTTGAAATTGAGTTATGGATTTTTGTTGTCTGGAACTCAACATTTTTCAGAAAAAGAAACAATTCCCCAATCTAACGATATGAAGGTTCACTTTTCTATTTGTTGAGTTGGCATCAGGGGAAGAAGCCCCTTGGTAACATACTCTCAGTCACGCACAGACACTATCATAAATGCAGGTAACTGAAATTTCAGCTATTTGTAGGGGAGAAGAAAACAGCGGGGGTGATTTTAGGGTGACCCTTCTCCCCTTTGGACTAGGCCCATATCAAATTCGGAAAGAGGAAAGCGTGCTCGTCGTTTATTGAGAAAGATTGCTAAAGCTAAAGTTAACGGCAGGTGTGATATCTGATACGTGTTTAATGCTTAAAATACGGAGAATGACCTTCATCTATCAGCCCTACACAACAACATAGAATTTTTTTTTTCTTCGATTTCAAAGGGTAGGCCTAAATTCGCATCAAACGCAACGAAAACCACTTTATTTTGAAGGTAATGAATATTGAAAATAATTGTAATAGCTCTGCTAATTAGGATTGGTTAAACAAGTTTGAAGTATTTACTAAATAAAGGTTTAAATAATTAAAAAAAAAATTGAGACTGTGAGAAAAGATTTTTCCTTTATAGCCTTTTATTTATTATGTGTAGAGACTAAGTAAATACGTTTAGAAACAATTACTGCTTTTTTTTTTCATTATTAGTCTAATTTAGAAGTAAATACTACTTTTATTTATTTTCAGTCTTTAAATTTGGCATAACTCAGTGGACAAAGGTACTACGTGATCATCTATAAGTGTTTTTTTTAGAGTGAAAATATGGAACTGCATTAGGCTTCAGTCAAAGAATAATCGTGAAAAACATGCCTTTGGCAGTAAATTAAAGCACAAAGAGGGCGAGTGATGTGATGTGAACAATTTAAATGAGCAATATGATAAATTTCACCAACTGGTAACTTTCGATAAAAAGCAACGGCAAGAGGATCTTTTTTTTTTCTTCAATTGTGAAGAAATAGATTTAAATCTAATTGATTCAAATTGACTGAGTTGTCACTCAAGATTTTCAATCACTGAGAACTTCATTAATCCAGTAACTTTCTTAATTTTTTACTTTTCTGAAAATGAACCACAATAAGCTTACTTTAAATGTTATATAAATGACATTTAATAGATGAATTGATTTCGGAAGTTAATAAAGTTTTACACATGTAATACATGTATAGACGCACTGTAACATTCTACGTAAAATCTTAATTATCAGGTGATATTCTACAGCTTTATTGTTCTTGCGCGGCTGAAACCAGTTTACACTTGTTTATGTTAGTGTATTAATTGGTTAACATTGTAATACAATAATTTAAAAATAAATACAAATATGAAGTATATCAGAAATCCCCTCTATAAGAGATCTATAATTAATTGTTTCACTAGTTAGTTGTCACAAAGCCCATTTCTCTCCTTGTATAAGCTGTATAAACTCAAAAATGTAATTTATAATTTATGAACCACTTAAATGATAAAATGGATGAGAACACTTTTTATTTAAAAAAAATGAAATAAATAAATAACATTTCCAATTCATTAAATAATAGCGAATTGTATCGTGATTAATTTCTCTCACAAAACAGCTTAAACAAAATAATTTGCTACAACAATCATCATTGCAAATTAAATTTGACTTTATATTTAGTTTCGAATTGAAATATTTCGGCGACTATTAAAACACGAATTTCGAATTAATCATTCGCATTTTAAAGACTTCAGTTAAATCGAGAGACAGTGACTTATTGATGTCTAACTAAATCACCAATATTAACAGTCAGTTAAATTATCTGGTTATTGATGAAATAAGGATATAAACTACAGAGCGGATTCATTGCTTTGCTAAAATCGATATATAGACGTAATTTCCCGTTTATCCATCAAAATTGAAAATTAGTTTAGATCCTCGATTCATTTCGACATATTAAAGCTGTTATAGACATTTAATGCAATTCTTGACGTTTATAGCTAAGTCAAGATCAAAGTCAATGTAGGCACCGACATATGACAATGGACTCAGTATGGTTCAACTAATCTAACTGACCTGTATTCAGACGGGCGGAGGGTAGTGCTGGGATTTAGCGGTCAACAATACTCTAGTTAATTAACATACAGCAAGCTCCTTAATTTGCAATGCAGAGAATGTGGCCTCTTGATCCGTGGAACTCGCATTCATTACTCATATCATTAACGGGATTCTTAGAATGCTTTGCAATGTTTTTAAAACTGTTTCAAGATCGAGATTAAAGTCTGCTTATTTAAGGAAAGTTTACATTTTCATACATTGCGATGCAAAAGAAATGCAAACATCGAGTAGAAGATTAATGCTAGTATTTGTGTCTGTTAGTTGCTGAAAATTAAACTCGTTTAGTACTAAACCAATTCATGGAAACAAATTTAATTTTAACAATTAATTCATTTCAGAGGATAACAACAAAGTTTAACCTTTCTTTAACCCTTTTAATTAAATATTTAAATTTTCGCCGGTCCTTTTTTTCAGATCTATTTCAATGGAAAACATTAAAAAAACTATTAAATTGGGGGAAAAAATCTTAAATATATATCTACTTTCTTAGTATTCATTAAATCATTTAACCGGTTAGGTAATATGTTATTTAGCTAAAGTATTTTGTATACCCCTTTAAAACATTTCAATCTAGCATTAGATACTGTAAAATCTTTTTTGAAACAGGTTTAAAGGATATTCTAATTTATTTTAAATCTAATCAGCTACGATTTCTTCTTTTACTGCTTTGCAACTCAGAGTGGGCCTTGGTCTGCTGAACAATGCTGTTCAAACCCTTTCTTTTCTAATCCATCTATTTCGAATTTGGAATTATTTTTCTATTGTTACATATTTTGCAACATCATTTAACCGTTTTTTATTTTATCTTCTTTTGGCTCTTGAATTTTTTGGTTTCCAATTTAAGATTTTTCTTAGAACCTTATCTTCGTTCTTTCCATCATTATGGCCCAGCCATGCCAATATTTGTGAATAAAATTATGTTATTTTTTTTATTTATTTATTTTCTTTTTTTTTTGGAAAATCACGTTCCCTTCTGTTTCTAATCTTCCACTATAAATTGTTTATTTAAATTCTCTAAAAATTCTTCTTAAATTTTTTTTCAAATATTAATAAGTAATTTTTACCTTTATTCGTCAAAATCCAAGTTTCACGAACATAAATTACTATAAGCTTCAAAGCTGTTTTATTATTTGTGCTTACAGTAATAATTCAAAACTATGTCTCAAATTGGCTTTTTCTTATAACTCATATTTATAAGTATTATCGATATTTTTTAAAATTGATTTTTTTTATGTCATTTTCAATTTAACTTACGATGTTCAACTGTCAAATTACTTTTAAACTAATATTGCATGCTTAGTTCAAAGTGTTAGTAATTTTTCTTTTTATTTGAGCTTTTTATGAAGATTGCAAATTGCGCAATTATAAACATATAGGGTCATTTCAACGTTATAATTGATTAAAACCCTCTGATTTCAAACCGAATCATTACATCGAAAATAATTAAAAATAATTACGACATGAGGCTCTTTAATAAATTATAACTAAAATCCGTAATATTTTATTTATTGTAATTTCATGTAAATATTGTTATTTTACACGCTAATGTTCAGTTGTAGGCAAATGCATCTCGGTTTATGCAAATTATAATGTTATTTTCAATAAAATACAAAATATTGCTTTTTGTAATAAATTAAATTAGATATTTGCACAATTCTAATTGAACTTCATGGTGAAAAAAAGTAATTCAAATATTATTAAATGCTAATAAATTATCCTTAATAAAAAAAAAATCCATTTTTTAGCGTAAAGAATTATAAACAATTTCAACTAAATAAAATTGCATTATACCCTTCATAATAAATAATGACTAAAAATATGAAAAATAACACTCCTCTCGGTATCTTCTAACATGATTATAAAGTTCTTAATTAGTAATCTAACAATGTAACTTGCAGAGAAAAAAAAATCGTAAAACCTTCCAGATTGAACAAACTATGGAAGGGTATTAAATTACCACTATTAAATTAAGTACCTGCAAAGCTCCTTATGTCCAATGAGAAAGAAGCTCCTGGCAAATCTGAAAACATGTCTTAAAGAAGCTCCTGCTTAAATTTCTTGTTTCGGAGTCTCCCGCAAAAAATTAACTTATCGATGCAAAATATACATAAATAATATGTTAAAAGAAAGCACCCACCAGATAATGAAAACAAGATGAAAATTAATTGCCTACAGTCATGTATAAACGTGTACGAGTTGCCATTCATCAACACAAAATTCTTATCTGTTTATATTATTAACGCACAAGCGGGAATAAATGCCCAGTGGAAAATAAAAACGCAATTATTAGAAGATAGAGAAAGTTTTAAAGAAGCACAAAAGCCAGCGATAATTAATTACTCAAAAAAATAACAAATATTAAAAAAAATCCATTTCCCTATTGGTTAAACTAGCTTTAAAAGAACAACAGCGATTATATTGATTATTTATCAGACACAACTTTTCTTCAAAGTTTTAAAAGATTTTTCCCTCTAAACTTTCAGACGTAACGCTGCTTAAGTGAATTAATATTTTTTATAGTTGTTGAAAAAACTTAACTTCTAATGTTTTGTCATTAGATTAAATTACTTTTTCCCAAAGGAGCTCTGAAAATTCTTGGATTTTTTTTTTCTTTTTTTTTTTCTTTTCAAGCCTGGTGACATAATTTTTGAGTCACTAAAATAATATATCTAAAAGCGACTAATGAAATTATTATGTATTTTTGGGATAAATTGGCAATATACTTGTTGTTACATTTCAAATTTTAGATTTATTATTAGAAAGTCCTTTTTATAATAATTAAATTTATGACCTTGCAAATTGCTATTCAAGTCCTGACTTCTACAAGAATTTAAATTTATGAACTGTTTTTAAAGAGAAAAAACTGCAATAGCTTTAATGAAATTTTGTTGTTAAAAATAAATTATATCTTATAATGATATATTTATAGATTTACGAACTTATAATAATATAATTAATCAAACTAATTCCATGAATTAAAATATATTGTTAATTAATTAAACTTTTCTTGTTTTAACAGTAGAAATTTTTTTCAAAGGAGTAAAACAAATTGCGAGTCACGAAATAAATATATCTTGTAGTTACTGCATCTAATGTCTAATGATAGCTAAAATTGATATCTCATAGGGACAATCTAATTTTACACCTAAAGGGACAAATTTCAATATCTAATAGTGGTCAATGGTCAATATACTATGTCTCAGTAGCCATTAGCTACTACGTTTCTATGGCATTGACGCTTGAAACCTAAGTAAATTTTTTGTCTTCTGTACTCTCACAAAAGAAATTTGAAAAGGAAAAAAAAGAGAAAGATAAAAAAAGGAAAGAAATAAGATAAAAATACGGGAAAGGAAAAAAAAAAAGCGAAATTCACACATTTATCTCTCGTGGTCTTACTAAATGTTTACTTTGACAACGACATTGGTCAAGATGAAATCCACTTTTTCCCCATGACATAAAAAAAATCCGGTTCTTCTTAAAAAAGTCAGTCAGACAGTCAAATTGATTTTGACTATTAACTATGGTATTGGTCAATAATGTATACATTATGTCACTTATGAAATATTTACCCCTCCCTCCTACTTTGAAGTCCCATCGTGGAATCAAATCGCAATCGAAGGAATTTTCTTCATTTTATTTCATGCCATATTTAACTTACTTTATAACACAGTTTTATTTCGTTTTATACAATTGAATTTGATGCGGGCGGCTAAGGCTCTTGTCCCTTCTGATACAAATGCTGCTTAAAAATTTACATTAAAATCCTCCTTTTTAACAACATTTATATAATTTTCTTCAAATGAGGAGACGAAATATTGAAATTTAATTGAAAATGCGCTGCAAAGAAGAATTTTTCCAAATTGAGAAAAAACGTAGCAAAACAGCCCCGAATTAAATAATAATCGAATTTGAAAACTCCACGTATTCGAAAGTAGCATATACTCCTTTTCGTGCAAAATGAAAAGTCTCAAAAACATTATACAGTATTAATAGTAAATGGACCACCCGGACCTAAATAACTTTTGATCTAATAATCAGATCTTCACGTTCTTGGACTCAATCTGAATGGTTCGTAGTGTTATCTCAAATATGCTAATTAATAACAGTAGTAGATATTTTAAGTTACGAAATCATACCCAAAAGCATACTTTATCTGAATAACATACTTTTCTTTCGACGGATTCCATGTTCAAAATATAGGAGGTAGCCGCAATCTGGGAAATATGGTCCTCATAGTTTGGTCAGGAAAGAGACCCAAAGTTTGCACTCTTTAATTTTAATTTCTGCGTATTTCGCCATATCTCCAACACTTTTTAAGGCAATTGAAAAAAATTTGTTACAATAATGAAATTAATTGCCCAAAGATAATTCAATACAAAAAATATGGGATTTAAAAATTAGACTATTATTTATTCCGGAGTTATTTTGACGCATTTTAGCTCGATTTTGAGACACCCTTTCTTACTGAGTGCGATTTAAATTTCTTAGCGACAATTTTTATCTTGTTTTTCTTAACCTATTGACAAATAAAAGTAAATTTGTCTTTAATACACAAAATTTAATAAAAGACACTATTTTTGAAATATCAGTACTAAATTAAACGTCTATCTAAGACTAAGCAAACGCATTAAGTTTATTAAAGTTGGAATGGCTACAGAATAAAGTGCTCTGAACAAATGTGATCCAGGCTCGAACCCCAGCCTCCGATGGAGGAACGATCAGATATCAAAAATGTATACAAATTTCTTTAGAAATAACAATAAAAGTATTTTTATGTAGTCACATTTGGTATTCAAATATTTCAAACACAGATAGTTATTAATAATTTTGACAAATATATTTATTTTATACTCCACTTTTTGAGATCAAAGTGGTTGTTCTTATAACAGTTTCGGAACTCGCATAAAGTTTACCTAGTCTTAAGTAGTTTGACCCTCAACACAGTCGGTCTAACCAGATAAGGAATCTTCATCTCATTTCTAACAAATAAGGTTTTCTTTTCCTTAAGAAAAGATCACGAATTCTAGTTTGCCTCAATATATAACCATTGAGTTCTTTTGTCTTCTGAGTTATGTTTAAAATTACAAGTATACAGACGTGAACGTCAAAGATACGCTATTCTTTTACTTTTACAACAGTTAGGGTCAAAATGACCTGAATGTGGTAAAATTTACCGTTTTTCTTTGGCTGTATGGCAAAAAGCTCAGTAATCTTTACTGAAGCGCTTTGGTAATGATTTTGGTACAATTAACAATAAAATATGGTTATATAATATGAGATAAAATTTGGTAATTGCTGAAAAACTTGGTTATTTTATCATGATACCTTAGAGCATTCATAAAAACTATTTATTAGTTTAAATTTACTTTTCAGTTTTATATTTTTTACTAAATGTCTAGTAATAAGAACTATAGTTTTGAAAATAAGAGTTTCTGGTAAACCGTTAACATATGGACGGAAAAATCATGAAATGAATGGTTTAAACACCGTATATATATATTTTTTATTTTTAACCATAACTCTTCTTTACAAGAAATGTTATTACCATAGAGTTCGGAAATTTAACTATAATTTTTCTACGTGGGAATGGGATAAAAAAAAAATAGTACCATATGTAGTGTACTACTAGGCAAATCTAACCTCGGTAGGTTAAACACCGCTGGCTTTCTAGTTGCTTTTAGCTTGCCACTAAACTATACGTTAACATAAATGTCTGATCAATGTCAAAATTTTTATTAGACTCTTATGCTTTTCAATTTCACATAAATGGGCA
Organism: Parasteatoda tepidariorum; assembly: GCF_043381705.1. NCBI lineage: Eukaryota > Metazoa > Arthropoda > Arachnida > Araneae > Theridiidae > Parasteatoda > Parasteatoda tepidariorum. The sequence goes on from NC_092215.1 coordinate 1,881,193, forward strand.
GATATTTATCTGAGACAGAATTTAGCTCTTTTTATCTGGATTTTTGTTCTAATTTATGTTTTCTAACTGCTGTGTACAGTAAACGATATGAATTAGATTGTTTCTCTTAAAATACACTTAAAAATTGGCATCTTTACATGTAGTGTGACAAACATAATTTCAAATTATTTAAAAAAAATATTGTAATGCAACCTTAACGTACACAAAGAATTTATTATACAAGAAAAGAATAATATTTATGTTAAAATATTTATTGTCCAATCTCGACTACGAGAATTTGTTTACATGAAACGGCCTTTTTTTAAACAAATATCTTTATTTTAAATATGTTAATCTTTACTTGTTACTAATCTATAGAAGAGAACGTTATTATTTAAGTTCAGATGCCAAATCAGAGTTCAAAATATTAAAAAATTCAGAAATGAAGAGTACAATAATTAATAGAGTGTTTTAAATAAATAAAATCGGGAAGAAGTTTATTTTTCCTTAAAAAAAACATCCATGTAATTTTCGGCGTTGTAAATCGGGTCACATTCATAACTACATCAACATCCCCAAGTTTTTAAAACATGATTTTTGGTGTCCTTTACATATAGTATTGTCATTATCATATTAATGCAATATAAAAATAAGCCGCATCTTAGTTCTCATGCAGGAAATAAAATATTCCATGAATTTTGCTACTATCAAATGGAAATTCTGGAAACTTGCAAAATACCTATCTGAAGACTGTACCAAGAAACAGTCTGATATAAAAATGCCACTTTTGGAAATAAATACAATTATTCAGTGCTTGGCTTTTCAATTGTGTATTTAGATAAAGCATATCTAATCAATAAACTCGTCATTATTACCAGGTATAAAATTCATATAAATGTCCTCAAATTTAGTTCGTTTTATCGATAAAATAAACTTCAAATAGTTTCAAGGCGAACGATATAATTTTATACTAAAATTACAGAAATACTGTATAAGATTTTTTTCTGATAAAATGTGAACGTTTTCCTATAAAATTTAATCGCTTTTGGACTCAAAAAATGCTCGTTGTATTCGTTTTATTTTTATTTCAATTTTCTTTAAATAAAGCGATTTAAGTAACATCCAGAGGTAAGGGAAAAATAAGAAAATATCTAAGCTAAATAAAAATAAATAAAGTGGTAATAAAATCGGTAGAGTTTACAATTCTTTTCCGGAGGAAACGCTCAAGAAAGAAGAGCAGCTCTGAAATATATGGCCGTGTCCCGCCCGACACTTCTGGAGAAATATGGCACCGGAGAAAAATTCTGTTTCCTCACTCCCACAACTACCCCTTTAGTGCTCTGTAGAAGATATTAAGTAGAGACTGATATATAACTAGAGACTATTATATTTTTGATTCATTAAATTCTATATACGATTAGGATTTTATGTGAGTCTTAAATATTTATCAAATTAATGATTGTTTACTTTTCTAATTCTCATTAAGTTCTTTGAACGATTGTGATTTTGAGTGAGCCTTTTAAGAATTTAAAAATAAAAACTATTAGTGATGGTTAGCTCTATAAATTTAAGTTAAATGAACGATCAGGATTTTCAGTGAGTCTTTAAATATTTATAGAAATAAAAACTATGTGATTGTTAATTTTCTTATTTTTATTAAGTTCTATGAACGATTATGATTTAAAATGTGTCCTTTAAGTATTTATGAAAATAAGAACTGTAACATTTAATTGTCGGTAATTTTGTAAGAAAAAATTGCGTTTGCGGCTTTTAAACATTTTTAAACTTCAGAGAGCGCATAAATTGGTCGCAAATCGGATAGAAAAAAAATTAAGAAAGAAAATGATTTTTTTTTATATATATATATATAATCTGGCTGAACAACCCCAAAAAAGGGCAAAAATAACGATAACATACATAAAAAAGATGATTTTCTGATGACAGTTAGAAAAAAATCTTATTCAAAATCGGAGATTCGAGAATTTATCAACTAATAAATTTTTTTCGCAAATATCCGAAGATACCTGCTTCAAACAGATTATTCTTTTTAAAATTAAGAAAATATGATAATGGATTTGTTTGTGTCGTAAATACTATTATCGATTTTTAAAATATATAATTCATTTTCAAAATACTCCATAATCAAAGGTAAATATAAAATTTTAGCATGAGCCACAGTAAATTTTAGAATGAATAAACAATTTTTTAAAAATTGCAGTTTAATTACAGCTTTCATTAAAAGTACCGAAAAAGGAAGTTTCTATAAGCAAATAGCTCTAATTATACTCAGAACTTAACGCAAGTTCATAAATATTTATTCGTTTGTTTTATTCTTCAACTTTTACTTTACGTTTAAAAATATTTTTTACCATATATCAATATAAAAGAATTAGAATGATAATGTCACACTTTTCAATCATTTCAATTTTTCTTTTTCTTTTCTCTCTTCATTCTTCTTTTCATTTAATTTTGTAATTTTGTGCAGCTAAATTATGATTATTCGTTGATATGAGAGATAACTTACGCGTCATCGTAATTTTGAGTTACATTCAGAAAATAAGAAGACTAGTGAGTCAAGCATCGCACTAAATTTGTTGTGAGGAAGAAATTTTGAGTTAGAATAACTCGCAATTCAGTAAAAGGAAATTTACAAATCCCTTCCATGGTTAACCTAACGGCAATCTCGTGATTTATTTTTCAAAGTTTACTTGACTATTGTAGTTATATACATAACTATAGTGAAAAATGAATATAAGATCTTATAACTTTAAAGGGAGAGTTTCCATGACTTTGTCATTTAGTTTCAATTGCAGGGGATAAACTATATTGTTATAAACAGTGATACAGTTTAGCAACATACGAATTTGAATAGATTGTCTTTAAAACTACATTTTTTTTAAAAGCTTTTTCGTACCATTAAAGTTCTAATTCAATTCTATTCAATTATCGAGGATAAACTATTTAGTTTTAAACTGTGATTTAATTTAATTTAATAGTTTAGCTCTCGACTTCAATGCAAGGTGTACAGTATATTTTCAACTAGGACACAGAGATAAGGTTGCATCGAATGTATTGAAATCACCGACAGGAGAGTGGAAAAACTAGAAATAACCATGTCTTTAAATCTCATGTTTACTGTAGCTATTTTCTTTCTCTCCTTTCCCCCCTATGATACAAAACGTAAGAACGTAATAAAATATATATATATATATATATATATATATACTCCNTTGCTTGACATCATCTTCTGAAAAAGTAACTCACACAGGATCATGATGGCTATATATATATATATATATCGCATGTAGGGCTGTAAACTTGCAACTTTGTGTCCGACTCAAAATGCGAAAAGAGAAATAAATCATTTCTATTACTACAAACTCTCTTTCATTGAAAATATTTTGAGGGAAACTGACCCGCAATTGTGGAAGGGAGAATGCGGAAACCTTCCACGGTTAGCACGATGAGGGATGAGACTATCTCATAAATCGTCAATCAATGAGGGGCCCGGATATAAACAGTCATCACTTATCACAAAAATGTAATGAATTCCAGTATCCAAATATGAAGTTGCTTAGAATTTGAATCACATCAAAGAAGAATTTGCGTTTTAAATTTAGATCGAATAACGAATAGATGCAGTTATTCATTTAAACCTTTTTCTACGTCAAAAGTGTTTTTGGTTCAACCAATATAAAAATTGGTATTATATTTTTAAAATAGCGCTTAATATATTTTTAATATATGTGCTCCTTCACCGTGTGAAAAAATAAATAAATAAAATGTTATTGATAGAAATTGATTAAAACTTTTAAGTACATGATAGCAAACTCTTATTAAATGTTTACCACTATTTTAATTTTAATATTTTGTTAAACCGTAAAAAAAATATATTGGTCACAAAAGCAGCGAAATATATATTAAAGGTAATGGTTTAAAAGAAGTCGTTGTTGCTAAAATCTGTTGTCGTTGGGTTAATCCTGATAGTTTTTGGAAAATGAATTATATTTTCTCTCAAATAAAATTTAAAATCTGACGAGGGGTTTCCTTTGAGAATAGCCTCAAATAAATTAAATATATGTATGCATTTCTCGAGTTTAGTTCTGAGTCTGACAAAGATTACCTCAAGAAAGCTTTCCAGAATTTATCTATGGATAAAAGTTAGTTTCAAGTATATATTTATAAATAGAAGGAACGAGAAGCTTTTAATTATGATAAACATAACAAGATGCAGTCAATTGCCTTAAAATGTGTGATCTTATTTTTCCTTCAAAACTTTGTTTACGCTGAAATGAAATATTATATTGAGATCTAATAGCTTGTAAAAATTAAAATTATTTTATATCATATTATAATGATTTTACATTTTTTTCTAAAAGTGGAATTTGTTTCATCTATCTAAGTCACAAAATATTTATTGAACTCTGCATTTTTACAGCGTAATAAAACATGTAGCAAGAAGCCAAAATTAAAATGAAAATTAATAATGCGATCTATTAATTTATTAACTTAATATTTTTTTGTTTTAATTTTTATACTGACTATCAAGCTTTATATTTTTAAATTAATTAAAAAAAAAATTTCTTACAGTGTACAAATATTGAATAAAACTTTATTCTAAAAAATGCTCCATTCAAAAAGAAAAAAAAGAAATATACGTAGTAAAGATGATTATCGTCAAAAAGCAATAAAAACAAACGGTGTAGAACCTTCTTTCGGAGCCAAAAAACCCAAATTAAATGATTAAACAAGTGTCTTTGGCAAGATCTCTTTTGTACTTAAACGAGCTCTTTTCCACCGTTTTATAGCGGCCATAAAAATGTCTAGTCAGGTCTCCCCTTTTAGTAGCAGCAATTTTATAGCCGAAGGCGAAAAGGGACTGAAAGAGTCTTGGACAAAATTATGGTCGTGCCGAAAGTTTTATAGGTCCAACGGAGCCGAGTTTTATGGCCGAATGGGAGGGGTAATACGTTCTCTGACAGCCTAGAATATTTACGGCTATACGAGAGACTTGAAAAGCATTGCCCGAAACAGCAGCGCTTTCAGACGGGGTGAGTCCGCCCGGCTCGTCGGACCGCATGTTCTACGGTTGTATCAAAATAACATCTGGATGACTTTTCTCGAGCACTTATTTTCCTCTAACTTCGAATTTAATCTAGTTTTCTCTGATTGGATCAATCCTATAGATTTCAGTCTTTTGAGATTGGAAATCTTTATGAATTTTTATGCTCAATGTTATATTTGTCGAAAAAAATGTATTGATTTTTATACGGTTTTGTTCGAAAATTCTCATTTTGTCGTAGTAAACAACCAGCGGTGAAATTTATTAGGCCTAGTATAGATGGCGGAAACGAATTTCTATGTAGAATCACCCAGAAATTTCAAATACACACAACAGAAATTGGATTACCATTAACTCATGGTAAAGTATACTTGTTTTAATATTCTTAATATTACTAGGGAATAATTTGTTCACACCAATTTCTTATCTAACAGCTCGATTATAACATTCTCAAATATATTAATAATTTTGAATTGTTTACATTTTGTTTAAAATGAAAATTATCGATATAGATTATATATATTGTTTAAAAATATTTTGTAGAATGTTGATGTTTTGGATTTTTTTTCTTATTGCTTTTTTAAAATAAATCTCTAATATTATTTAATAAGCTATATGTTTTAAGATAATTAACATTGTGCTATAAGTATTTGTGCCAGCGTTAGCTTTCATTTAATTAACTATAGTACAACTGCTTTTAAACTTTCTAAATAGAAAAATGCATAAATGAAATTTAAATTGCGTACTTTTTATGAAAAAAATTAAAACTCAAATTGATATTTAATTTGACGAAATTATATTTCAAGCATAAATTTCAAAATAAATGTAAGTTTATCATTGAAACAATGAACATTTTCTAAATAATACTTTTATAAATGTAATTAAAAAGACTAAAAACAGAAGTCATCTGAAAATTTAATATCAAAAAATGTTATTTTCTAGCTCCAGTATTCCTAATTTTAACATTTTACACAAAATATAAATTTTCATTTTTAGAGTTATTAAAATAATAAGCGATAGTAAATATCATGAGCACAATGTTAACACATCACAAAATATTTGGGAGAAAAAAAATTAAGACTAATTATATAGACTTGTCATTGAAAATGTGTAAATACTATTATTATTTCATCTAGAGTTTATTAATAGTATTTTCCCAACTAGATAAAAATTATTTTGTCTAACATTTATTTTCAAAACATAAATAACAATTTGTAAATTTGTACTACTACATACTTTAAGTCTTCACTCATTTAAAATATATTTTGAAAAATCTTTTAATAAATAAATTAGTAAATCAGCAATTAAAGTGCAGGATGTGACTAAAAAAATATAGTGTAAATTTGTTCAAATAAAATCAAGTACCAGATTAATAACCAAATGTGCTTTATGATAGGTTTCCATATGTATAGATATATATATGTGTATATCTAATCTTTGAGCTTTAACAAAATAAATTGTTGCTATTAAATAATTGATTTCGGTATGATTTGTAATTCCTTATTTGGGTCATTCCACAGTAAAAAAATCTAGAAGCTATTTTATTTACAACTGAATATATATTTTTAAATGCATAAAATATCTAAATCATTATTATATATTGTTATTTATTATTATATAATGAGATAACTTGTGCTGGACCAACTTTAGCGTTTTTACAGAGATAAATTGAAATTAGTATTGATATCAAAATTTTTATAAAGAAAAATAATTAATAGAAAAACATATTAACTAATTAAAAATAGAAATTTGCTTTGAATTACTCATATAAAAATAAGTGAAAATCAGTTTTTTCTAACAGTAATAATGCCAAAATAAATATTAAAAAAATTGTGTAATTTATAAGCATTTAAACTTAAATATAATTCAATTCTTCAACTTTTAATTTCTTTTCAGTATAAGTGATATTTCGTAAAATTGTGTAAATAGGAAGTACTTGCGCAATTTTTAGGAAATAAAGTTAGTCAAAATATTCAAAAATATATTTCTAAAAACACAATATTTTATTTATTAATTTTTTTATAAATATTATTTTTATTATTTCTTTGAACTAATCTTCATACCTATTTTCCACAGCAATTAAGAAGATAATTTAAAAAAATTTCTCATAATAGTGAAAATTTAAATAAAAAAAATATATAGAAAAAAAATTAAGATGATCGTATATATTCCTTTAAATGTGTGTTTATCAGTTTAACTGGATATAATAAAATTTTGGTGGAAGAAATTGTTTTTGATTGCTTTAAGTATGAGCATGTAATAATAAATAGATATTATTGAACTTACTTTGCCCGACATGAACTTTTCTCATCCAGGGATAAATCTGTGGAGGATTGCCTTGAAAAGCAGCATTGCCTTTTTGAGATGTTGTAGAACTTTGAGGTGATGGTGACTGCTGAGGACTGGATTCCTGTGGTGATGAATCAGGACTTAGGTGACGGCTAGTCGAGGATTTTGAAGTGGGTGGAGTGGGTGAATCTCCCTGTTCAGGACTTTCTGGGGGTTGAGAACTGCTGCTTGTGGTCGAAAGATCTTGTGGTGATGCCGCATGAACAGTCGGTGGTTCGGCATACTTGCAACTGGGTACCGGCGTCGCCGATGGTGTGGGGGTCCTCGAACTCTGACTACTAAGGGAATGACCAAGTCTCTGTTGTTGAGAACAACTACTAAAATGATGCGGGTCCCCATTCTGATTTTGCAAATGTTGGGAATAAGGGGCCCCATACGTCTGAGGCTGGACCGGGGAAGATGGCCCGTTATAACAGTTTCCGTACGCCTGAACCGGCGGCGTGTAATAGTCCTGAGCCGTCGGGTCCTGCCTGGCTTGACTATAGCACGACGTCAGCGAGTTTACGAACTGATACGAACTCATAAGTTCCGTTTGATTTGTGGAGCAGGCTATAATTTTTCCCCGAAGAACAACCTCGCAATTTTGATGAATTATGGCTCTTACTGCTCACTGGGAAACCTCCGGCACACTTTTAATAGCACATTATTCCAAATATGGTACAGCCCTATCGACCACGTGATACCGCTCCGCCAATAGGGGACAGAGTGAACGTGAAGTACATGATCGAGCCGGCTCACAACTCTGAGTGCCGATTTGCGGCTAAAAGTGTGAATTATCTCGCAATAATTGTTTATACCAAAACCTTCATTAAAGAAGAGAGAAAGTTTTAGGATTAAAGTTCGTCTAAGTTCTACGATCTTCTTACTCTCAGGTGAGTATGTCTAAACTCTAGGAGCGCTTCCTTTAGAATGCTCTCTCCCAAGTGCTCATAGCGTTAAGGTTACTACTTACAGCGCCTCCCATCTACAACTTCGTGTTATTCAGCTGCTTAGAAATCAAGCTGACAGGGCAACTAGTAACCCTAGCGGCCGCGCTCCGTCATTTACCAAACTTTTTATTTTATTTATTTTATTCTTTGCCGATTCAAATTGAAAACTTTACTTCTTTTGAATACTGAATTTCTAAACAATCTAGAAACGGCGCATGCGTGTCTTAAATCGAAAAATAGTTAACTTTTTTTTTCCTTTTCTGAGGATTTTGTTTTCGGTTTCAGCGGCAATCACTCAGTAGTATTTCGGATCAAAATAAACAATACTTTCTCATATTTCAAATTTTTTTAGTAAACATGAATTTTTTTAGTAAACATTTATAAATTTTTGCACAAAGGAAATTTTTTTTAATATATTTTTAGAAACTTTTCGTTTAAAGTTGTTAAAAAATAGTTCGAGATAATGAATAGCGTTAGATCGTTATCTTAAAAATGAAGATAATAAATTAAACTTCAACTCAGGAGATCGAAAAGATAGATTTTTTTTTTTATTTACCTTTTTCTTCGAAAAAGATTTTTCCGAGATATGCTACCGATTAATAAAAGCAATGTGCTTATCAGTTCAGGAAAATAATACCGCAGTTTTTCAAATAAATAATTCGCTGCAGCTCTACGTACCGAGGGGTGTTCTACTGAGGATATTCGTTCGAAGTTCTAACAGAGGAGGTCTCAGAAAAGAGATGAGGTTGTTCTGCGAGTGCTTCTCGCGCTATGAACAACGAATGTCGGTGCAACTTTTTCCACTCAAGCCTGCTCCTTCCTCCTATAGCTCATTTTCTTGAAGATCGATCAGCTCTCTCTAGGCGAATGAAACGTTCTGTACTTGCCCAAGCTCTGCAATCACATTATAATTTCACTCCCCCGCTCACCCACCTTCGACCCTGCAATTAATATCTGTCATTCTCTTTCTCCAACTGTTCTTTCTCTTCTTTTTCTTTCTATTTTCTTTCTTTTTGTCATCCTTTATTCCAAACGTCGCGCATGTTTTTTTTTCTCCATTTCTATTCATCCGTGTAGTTCTGATGTTGATATCTAAAAAGAAAGAAAAAAAATAGTTTGAACTCATTAAATATGTCTCTCTAATTATATGGATTTCCGAAAATTTTGTTATGTTATTTTGTGATAGTTAACGCTGTCAAGTTATTTTTATTAACGATTTTATTAAAATATAGCGAAAATTATCAGAATATGTAAGAAATCTGTAGAAGAAAATCCCACAAGGAAAAAATAATTTTTTAAAGTATACATATAGTGTACACTAAGAAAAAAGATATGGTCAAAACTACCAGAATATGGTAAAATATGGCGCTTTGATAACAATTTTTGTGAAATTAACCCTTAAATATAGTATTATATAATGTGATAAAATTCGGTAAATGTGACAAAAATTGGTCATTTTATCATGATATCATAGAGCATGCTATAAAAGCTATTTATGCGGTTCAGTTTACCTTTAAAATTTGTATCTTTTACTAAATGTTTGTTAAAAAAAACTTCAATTTTGAAAACCAGAATTTCAGGTAAATCGTTACCATATGAAAGGAAAAGTTACCAAATCTCTATAAATACCATATATTGTAGTTTTATTGTCAGAATTTAGGTATTTTTCACCGGAAATGTCATTACCATGCAGTACGACAATTTTAACAGAATTTGTTTCTCCTCGCAGCAAAAAGATGCAAAGCGCATACATTTTATTTACATGTATGCTTGTATATTTGTTTACAATGTATAAAACTTTTTTCAATAATTACATTCTTTTATATATTTTTGAAACATAGTGAATTTAAACAACTACTTTTTTCTTATTATTTTGAATTCAAACTTATATATTATTTATGCAATGCGTAAACATACAAGCAGGAATTTTTTTAAATATTTATTTATTAACCTTTTCTAAAAACAAAAATGGAGTATTAAAAACAGTTGAAGGTTTTGTCAATATATAAAACTGAAGTTTACCTCCATTTTTTCTTACAAACATAAAGAAGTTTACATAAATGTTTAAATTTTTTTGTTATCAAACATTAGTTAAAAATGAACAAATGAATTGAGACAGAAAATGCATTAATGTGTATGTCGTGTCGTATGAATGTGTCGTTCAATGTTTTCTCTGAGATAAATTAATTATATAAAAAAAGAGAACATCTTAAAATTTTCTTAATGTTTACATACAATAAGCAATCTTTTCCTAAAATATATCTATTAACCCAATTTTATGATACAATTTCCATGCCAAGTTTTTTACACGTATGCAAGAACTGTCTCACTGTAAATAATGCTTTGAATGTTATGCAATAACATATGTGTCCAATTAGTAAATAATGAATTTCCTTTTGTTTTGTTTCTTATAATATCTTATAAAGCATTGACTGTTTTAGCCATTAATTGAATGTCTCATAATTTTAAAAAGCATAGTGAAAAAACTGAACTTAGTTAGTAGTTAATTGTGCTTAGTAAATTTTATTTACTGTTTATATACTATCAAGTAATCCTTTCCTAAATATATATTCATTAATTTTCATATACAACTTTATCATACAATTTTCGTGTCAAATTTATTTGCACATATGTAAGAACTGTCTCGCATGTAAGTAATGATTCCAGTTTTATGCAATAATATATGTATTCAATTAGTAAATAAATAATTTTTCTGTTTTTTTTAAAAAGCATCAACTATTTAAGGCATTAATTGAATGCCTCTTAAGTTTAAAAAGCATAGAGAAAAACCAATACTTAGTAGACATTTATTTTTTCATAATTCCTTATTCATTGAATTGAATTGAATGTAAGGTTTAAGGGCGCAAAATCTATATTCATTACATTAGGATTTCAATTAGATTTATTAATTTTTTTATATATATTTCCTTAAGTTTAATTAAATTTGAAAAAAATATTTAAAAAAATCTTCTCATTTCAATACTTTAAGTAGCCTGTTCAACTAAAAGTATCAAATAACAATAATTTTAAAATAATTTGTTAATTGAAAATATTTACGTAATTTGATGAAATTTATACGAATAGGACTTTTCGGAAGTATCTAAACACGGTTTAACAAGAGGTCCCAAGCAAGAGAGGCAATATTTGTTAATATTTTAATAGGAATATAATATATTTTTCTACGAAAAATTGAAAAATGTCATTAAATGTCATCCCCCGAACAAGAAGTATGCTTGCCATTTCTCAGTTCCACTCTTGGTTTAGTGTAAAAAATGGATACTTAAATATCAAAACCGTTTCCTGATCTATGCTCCGAGCAAAAATTTCGTAAAAGTGTCGATATAAATATCGAGGAAGCGAGTTTCGTCAAAATTAAACAAATTTTATGTTATTCTATTTTTTTTCCAAAAAAATGTATAAATAAATAAATAAAATAACTCACGTTTTGATATTAAGATCAAAACGCTTCTAATAATCGCGTAAACGTGGGTACCAGATAGGTGATGTAATACAAAGACAGATAGAGCAGAGAGATAAATTGCACCCATGCCCCTAGTGGGATTTGAACCCGGAGCCTCCCTGGTACGAGAATTCGTCCCGTTATTTTCGATTATCTATTCTTTATTCTAGTTTCGCCATTCACGCTAAGAATCTCTCCAACAATGCATTTCTATAAGAGTTTCGATTTGAGAAAACTGTTTCATCATATGTTTGAGATTATATTGTTTGTGTTTCGTCACAAATCACGTGATTTCATGACGAAATGGCTCTCAAAATTAATGAAAAACTGCGCAAGGATTGCTGAATTATCAAAAATGAGTGTTTTATTTCTGAGACTGCAGTAGAAAATTTTGCTTATTATTATTAGTTTCAACAAATAAGTTCTTTTATTCTTATTTTTAATGCAACCGACATAATGATAGCCATCATATAAAAAGTAATAGTAAAGGGCTTCTTAAAATTTTCTTAGTAATGATCTTTTTTTTTAAATGGGAGAAATTTATTCTACCCCACATCTAGATTAATTTTCTATGTAAAAAAAAATTTAAAAAAAAGAAAGAAAGATATCTGCAATATAGTAAATGCTTTAAAAGGCAGTCTTATTTCGACCCAATTTAGGGCCACGATAAAGAAATATATGAATGCATATCTTAAATTAATACATAAAGCACATATAAATATTATTCATATTTTTTTCTGGTTCTGAACTAATAATAGCATTCATATAAATAGTAATAGTAAAGGGCTTCTTGAAATTTTCTTATTAAGAAGGTAGCGAATAAAGCACAAGTCATGCTTATCGCAGCCCTAAAATGGGCTGGCACCCTTATTTCGAGAAGACTTGTATTAATCTATGCAATATTTCCTTTGATGAAGGATATTAAAATTTTCGTCTTAGTGAAAACAGAAATAAGAAAACATAAAAGGTATTATTAAATGAAGTGAACCAAATATATAAAAATACCTATTTATGACATGAAATAGAAAGAAAAAAAAATAGTCACGTGTTTATAACTGTGAATATATGTGTGAACCTTTACTTATAATTTAATCGCTAAAAAAATAACTCTAAAATTAAACTCAGTGGCGCGACAGCCCATGAGGGCCAAGGCCTACTGTGCCCATCTCTGTTTTCTTGACCTTGGGCTCTGGGGTGCAGGAGCAGATGTTCCGGTCAGGTGGTCAGTCGAACGCGGAACCCCCAGTGTTTAGTTCCCAAGCATGCTTGGTACTCATTTATCAACCTACAGAAGGGATGAAAGGCTGAGTCAGCCTTGCCCGGCCCGAGGATCGAACCAGAGACCTGTGGCACGACATCGCGAAGAGCTACTGCTCAGTCACCGGGCGTAAATAAACTTTATTTGTTTGCAATTATTTCTTATATGTCTCTGTGCAAGAAATTCAAATTTATCTTTTTGTGTTAAAAATGAAATGAAACAACTTCTTATTTTTGTCCTTTAAAATTATTTACGGAATTTTATATTATGTATATTTCAAAAACATTTTAATATAAAAAAATTTTACATCAGAATAGTACTATAAAATACTATAAAATATATTAACGGGAAAATGTTAAAAGTCGCAATTTGGAAATAAAAATAAATATGTAAATGAAATAATGAAAAAAAAAAATTGAAGTAGCATGAATATCTGTTTTGAGAAATAGGAGAATAGGAATAAAAATAATAGTCCGAGTTTCGGAGATAAAAGTGGACTGCGATAATTTTAAAATCAATGCCCTACATATTTAAAATATTGTAAGACCTGTGTTTATTTTAAGGCGAAGTTTTAATTTTCTAATTTAATAAATTTATTTTTCTTTTAAGATAAATAGACATAGATAATGGTCAAGACAAATAGTCCAGAAAATACTAGTTTTTTCTTTCTTTTCCATTCGCTATCATAGAGCGAAAATGTGGTACATAGTAAAAAAGAAATAAAAAAACTTATAAATAGAAGTCTTTCCAAACTTTTTTAATCAACTTTTTTAATCGAATTTCCTTTAGTTTTAAAAACAAAATATGAAATTTTTTTCAAGTGTTTTGTTAACTATTTTACATAATTTTCTTCCTTGACAATGAGCAATATATGTGTCGATAAAAGTTGTACTTCAATTTGCTAAAGTGTCTAGAATTTACATGCATAAAATTAAAAAAAAACAAACAAAATAGTAAATTTTTCCACTGAAATGCAGGAAAATATGACATTTTTAGTTATTTTCCAACCCTTAAAATGGTTTTAATATGTTATAGCACTTAAAAAGTAAAGCATTTTGTTTTTAACTCATTCATGTTTTTCACTCATCTTTTTTTTTCTTCAATCTTTTTTATTTCAAAAACTTTAATACTTACGATTTTTATTTTTCAATCCTATGTACGCATTTTTTGCTAGGGGCAAAAATTAAAATTTTTTCTCTGCAGAGTATGATGGAATTTAAACTGGTCAGCATACGAAATTATGTGTAATCTTTCTCGCATCTGCATGAAAAATTCATAGATCATTTTCTCAGTCTCCAATTTTTTTTCCTATAAGCTCAGTTAATTTAACTGTTTATTTTCAAAAATAGATAACTTGGAAGGGGGGAGCTATTGAATTTCCAGTAAGCAAAACTACTTTTCCAAGTAGTTTTGTTGAAAGTAAAATCAATGAGAAACCACCATTGCGGTTTCCTTCTGGTTTAACAAAATAAGAAAAAAATGGGAGAAAAAGATTAATCTAATTCTTTTTCAAGTATATCTCATTTTAGTTTGAAAACCAATTCCAGGGAAGTTCAAGGACAGGACCATGCTCTTAGGGTTTCGAGGGAAAGTGGGCGTGGTTCGAAAACCTATTCGGAAACCCCAAATGTCTCCCAACTCCTAATTCAAGCACCCCTTCTTAAAAAGTTAAAAAAAAAGTAAGATATAAAGATTAAGAAACGGTACGTTCGCCACTCTTACAACAGTAGTTAACGTTTGCTTAGTTTTATTAAAGAAATTAGCCTTTTCTTAAGAAAAAAACCTGCTCACACTATTCGAAATTTTAGAAAGGAATAGAAAAACGTTATCATACTAATTGAACTTGGTTACATCACACCTTGCCATGGTTTAACTTTGATTAAAATATGGTTTAGTTTAACGCCATATTAAGTTCGCAGTAGCCTAAGGGGTCCAAATATCCAACCTCGTTTAAGATTCATTTTCATAACAGTCTTTGATAGTGTAATATTTTCCCCTTGATTAACACCTATTTTTCTTTAATAATTAAAACTAAAAAAATTTAATTTCCAGTAAAAATCTATAAAAAAAAGTAGAGTTCAGTTTAATTCTTTACTTTGAAAGCAACAAATATGCTATTAATATATTTTTTTTTTATCAAAGTTAAATATGAAACTGAACGGTAAAACTGAGTTTGTAAAGTATAAATTCATATAACCCTTATCATACTACCGTCATTTCCAGTAAAGGTGTATTATACTTTGAGATTGCAGTCCGTTCGCCTGAACAAAAGGCTTCTAATTAACACTTATACTGAATTAACACTGATTATATTTTAGAAATTACATATGTGCTACAAAATTAACATTGACATATTTTAGAACCTATATATGTTCTACAGAATTAACTCTGATATATTTTCGAACCTAAATATGTATTAGAGAAGTAACTCTAACGTATTTTTGACGACTTTTATTTCCATTTTCATATTTTTTGAAGCCAGTGAAGATTAGTATTGCAAGATAGGTATTACAAAATTAACTCTGATAATTTATAGAATCTAAATATGTATTGCAGAATTATCACTGACATCTTTCAGAACCGAAATATGCGTTACAGAGTTAGCATTAGTGTATTAGAACCTAAATATGGATTACAAAATAAAAACTGAGGTATTTTGGAAGTCAAATCGTACCTGTGAGAAGCAAAGTCAAGCCAGCACACGTGCACGTCCAAAGCGCATCCTATTGAAAAGAAAATTATAGGGTAGTAAACGAGTACTTTGAAATCCCATTTTCTATGTCAACAATTGTTCTGGAAAGTGAGAAAGGGTTGTTGCTGGCAACATTGTGATTTCATATCTCTACCTACTGAGCTATTGTATTCATTTCCTTGCTGAGTATTCCTGTTTAGAATTTCATAAAACTATCTTTCCCTGTTGGCGCCTGTTCAGTTGTGTCTTTTGAGTCTAATGTCACTAGACTTTTTGAAATCAGCATATACAAAAGAAATAGTTAGTTGTTAACTTCTTGAAAAGGTTTTCATTTTGTATTTAGTTTTGGTTAAAATATGTATAACATTTTTGACATCTGAAAATTTATGATTCATTGACTACTTGGAAAGTAACTAAAAATTACTAAAAGTATTGTTACATATTGTAAAGTTAAAGTTTGAGCGGGCTTTGGATAGGTGAAAGTATTTTGTTACCATTCCAAGAATTCTTTCAAAATGCTAGACTAACTATCTTCTTTAATAAGTGAAAAGCCCCTTAGCCTTGAAATTATTGTTTTATTGTAAAATTTTGAATTTTCTCAGTAACCTTAAGTACCTTTTTGGGATGCTCTTGATTTTAAACGAAAAAATTAATAAATAAAAATAGCTAAATATTTTTTGGCGTAAATAAATAAAATAGTTTGTGATAATTCTAAGGCATAATTCTGGAAGAAAATTTTATATAAACTCGGTATTTTAAATGTAATAGAAATAATGAGAGCAAAGTGGAAAAATAGGAAAAAGTCGAAAATGACAAAAATAACACAAATTTTTTAATCTAAAGTCACCTGCTTCTATTACATGTAGAAAGTTGCATTAAATGCGTAAATTCGTGGATGAGGAAACTGAATATGTGAAACTTAATGTTATTTTCTCAAGACAAATTAAAAGATATTTGCAAGAAGGACACAGAGTGCTGGTACTTTTTATCGCAAACCCCATTTCTATCGGGACATGTTACGGAACAAAAAATCTAATATACCGTAATTTTTTCACTAATAATTACAGTAATATCACTATAATTAAATAACTATGACTGTAAAAATGACCGTATAATCTTTTACGATAAAAATAGATTTCATGGATGACACTACCAAAGTGCCGGTACTGTAAACCGTAATATGATTCAAAATTTTTTACAGTATAGATTGGAGTCCCGTTGCTGCTATTATCCTATTTTCATTGGCGTAACTAAAAAAATTGCGTAGAGTGGTCCATAACCCAAATTACGTTTATAACGATTATTTTTTAAATAGTTTTTTGAAACAGTAATTGGTGAAAATAATTATTTTAGGAATACCAATAGAAATTATAGGATAGAAGTAGCCTACTCTGTTCCCTACTTAATTACATCAATGTGTCTTTAGTGTTTGCCATCTGAATGATTTGTACCTTACCAGTTCATGTGCCAAATATTCCATGTGATTGCATTTAAAATAATAAGTGCGAATAATTTTAAACTGTTTAAATATTTTTGGTTTATTTTTTCAAACATTAAAAAAGTTGGACATATATTTCAAGCTATCATTATTACTTAAATTTCTTATTTAAATCTTTCTTTTTTCTTTTATCAAATGTTACTGATGGATTTCTTTTTTCATTATACAAAGAAGCTGCATTGTTATTTTATGTTCAGCTGTTTTTAAAACAGTAAAGTTATTATAAAATCTGTTATTAATCAGCGTGGTTATGAAGGTTAAGACTTTATAAGCAATGGGCTATGCAATTATTGCGTTGCTGTTGTTGTTTCTAATGCTACTTCACAAACCTGCTTAGTGAAATCAAGCGAATTTAAGGCAAAGGATGCGTTTTTCAGTGGCTTAATATATGACCAAGAATATGTCTTCGGCATCACACACGTCACATCCCGTTTTAAAGGGCGGACTCATTCATGCATCCATTCATTCATCCACAAATCGTAATTTTGACCTGATCCAGAGTACGATCAATCTCCAATTCAATACTTCTAGAGGTATTCATTTATTATGGGAACTTTGAGGTCTTTGTGACCCGACAGATTTAACATGCACCAGTCACCATTTACTACACTGTAAGTCTTCTGCTGGTGGGTATCGAACTCACGACCCCTTGGACTTGAACTACCAACCAGGCTGTCCGGTCTTAATTAATTACGAAAGGACCAGAAGTGGAAAGGGGGTTAATAAGATGCTTATTTTTGATGAAAAGGGTAAAAAGGGTATGAGCATTGCCTTAAGCAAGACCCTTAAATCCCTCTTATTTTAATTTTTTTTTGATCCAAAGAAAATTTATATGAATTTATAAGCAAAATTACACCTGGAAAATTTCAATTTGAAATATAATTTAGGAAAGAAGAAGAAGAGACTTATAAGGAGTTATAAGGAGACTTATAAGGAGAAGAAGTTACTTATAAGGAGTTTCAAGGTTCTCTAAAACGAATTTCCTTTAGTGCTAAGTTACATTTTTTACTTTAATTTAATCCTACAATTCTGAAAACTGGATTACCTTAGTAAATGTTAAAATTAAAGCAAAAAAAAGTCACTATTTTCTTACGTAAGCATTGGAAGATAGTTTGCGATTTGCTTATTTTTGCGGGACTGGGTGAGTCCAAAATTGGCAAAGACGCGTTTACATAATATTTCAATGGTCAGCATCGGCAATGTGACTAGCATTGCGTACCGAGCCAGGTAAGGTGATATCCGATGATGGGTGGACCTCAATCAGGGTCAGAATCCCAGTTCTGAACAATGAGTACTCAATATCTTAATCAATGCTCCATTGTGACTCATATTAAGGAAGTATGCTATATTTATTATATTAGGAATTATTATTTATCATATTAGGAATTATGCATATTTTTGTAGCATTATAATGAATGAATAATGCTATAAAAATATGCTATATTAACTCAGAGATTATTTATATAAAAGGAAGTTTTCCTGAAAAAAATTAGTACATTATGAAAAAAATCGGTTCTATTAAACTGAATCATTTTTCTGTTCAAATTGAATCATAATATTGTGCAGTTAAGTGTAACAAGTATGATAGTGCAATGAATCTGTTATGGTTTAACATATTTTTAACAGTTTAACTGTCCTAATACTTGGGAAAGTCGCGGCTGGATGAATGTTAAATTGAACAATTTTTCTGTTCAAATTGAACCATTATCTTCTGTAGTTAATAGCACGGTAGTGCAGTAAATCTATTATGGTTTATTTACCAGTTTTATTTCAGACAGTTTTTGTATTTAAATCATTCCATTTCATTTAGCAAATGCCAGTAACTGTTCCAGTACTAGGGAAAGTTGCGACTGAAAAAATGTTAAATTGAAACATTTTTCTGTTCAAATTGAACCTTTATCTTGTGTAATTAAATATAACAGTGCAGTAAATCTTTTATGGTTTAACACACTTCTAACAGTTTAATTCAGACCATTTTTCTATTTAAATTTAAGCTATTTCATTTTGCTTCAAAAAAGCCAGTTACTGTCCCAGTAATTGGAAAAGTTTCCAATTTATCTCCTTCATGCAGATCAGTGCTATTCCATCTATTTGACGCCCACGTAATGAATTATGTATTAAATACATTTCCTTTCTAATTTATTTTTAATTGTTTTTAAATATTTTCTTTTAAAATCAATGACGTGAATATCAAAAAAACGCGACTTTCTGATCAAATTGAACCATAGTATTATGTAGTTAAGTATAACAAGTACGATAGTGAGTTAATCAATAATGATTTAGCACACTTCTAACAGTTTAATTCATACAGTCTTTGTTTTTCAAATTTAAATCATTCCATTCCGTTTTACAAAAGCTAGTAGCTGTCCCAGTCCTTGGGAAAGTTTCCAATTTATCTCCTTCATAGCGATCAGTGATATTCCGTCCATTTGACGCCCACATAATGAATTATGTATTAAATACATCTTCCTTTCCCATTTTTTAAAATTCTTTTTAAAAATTTTCTTTTAAAATCAACGACGTGAATATCAAAAGAAGAACGCTACTAGATATTTCATTTGTAATTTACTTTCGTGACAGAAATGGTTGTTTTCGGTTTTCCAGCTTATATTCTACTCTGTTTCAGTATTTATTGCCAATTTATTCACATTGACAAAAGTTATTGAGATTTAAGAGACTAAAATATTGTTTAATGTAAAAAAATTTTAAAATAAATCATCCAAGTGTTTGCATTTATTTATATTTTCATTATTATTTTTTAATTTTGTAAGTGTTATACTTATATTTTTATTACTAAATTATTAACATCAGAAAATTTTTTATTTATTTATTTAAAGCTATAATCTGGATTTTAGTTTACTTATTTATTAATTTGGTTTAGCACTTTAAGTATTATTGTCTTTTCACATTATAATTTTTTTTTCTTGTTCTAGACTTAAAGCTGACTGTGCACTCTCAGAAAAATGTTTCAATGTTAACCAGAATATCTGTGCCTTAGACCATAATACGGTGCAAATTTGCTGCAATCTCAATAAGGTATTAAACCAAACCATATTCCTATTTAAGATGATCAATAGTATCATGTAGTAGCAATTTTAATGTAATGGTAAGTTTAAGAAGTATGAAAAAAATTTCAACTCAGCATCACATTAAGTAAAGCATTCTCTTCATTTATCAGGGAACATAGCTTATGATTTCGAGACCAACGAAATTATGGTAGCAATGTGGTCAGCATTGTCTTGAATAGGGACTTTCACAATTTCAGACCAGTGCCTTATCCACTGTGACATCGTGGTTTAGCATCACTTTAAGTTAAAATAAGTTCTCATGATTCACCAGATTTAAACATACTTTGAAAGTGCTTCTGTTGTTCAAAGGAACATTATGTCGTTTATATAAAAAGAAAAATTTAATTTTTTTACCATTTGAATCCTTTAATTAATGCCTTTTTATATCCTGCATTTATAATTATTGGTTTTTTTCTTCTAAAACAGTGGAACTTTATATTTTTTTACCCATTTTAAGCTCAATATGAAATTTGCCAAATTTCATAGTGAGCGAAATTTGGCTCTAAATTAAACCATATTATTCATACCAGATTATTGTTCAACCGTATATTATCGCTCAACTTGATTCTAAGGTTTGGCTTGAATGGAATTATGGTTCCATTTAACACCTTCTTAAGATTGCAGTAAATTTGAACGATATATATGGATCAATATACTAATATTATGGTTTCTTGTAGAATTTATTATTTTTGGGAGTGTATGTTTCTCGCGAAAGATGTAAATAAGCGATTGCCTTTTAGAGCCTTTTTTAGAAGCATTTATAGTTTAATATTTGCTTTAAAAGGAATTTTTGTTATATTTTACCAAAGAGATACGAGCGTTGAAGGAAGGAGCATTAATTCATTTTATTAATTGAGCCAAGTAAACTGAGATTCAGTACACTGGAAATTAATCAACCACGATTCAGAGATAAAAATCCCTTTTTTAATTTGTAATGTTTCATTTTGTAATGCTTGGATTTCGTTAAAATAAGACTATATTGTCAAGCATCAGTATAATTATTCTAACTGCATTATAAAAATTACCCCTTGTTAAGTTTTATACTTCCCTTTATATTTATAATAACAATCCATAAATTCATTTTTGTAGAGTTTTTATTCCAAAGCAATCCACCTGAGAATTAATTAGATAATTATCAAACGATCTGAAAGCCTGGACTTAACTGGTCCGAGAAGATTTTAACGCATTTGTTCCAACCATAGTAAGCTGTAAAAAAACGTATTAATTTACATTGTTTTTTCAAATTTTCCTTTTATTGAATTAAACCCCCTGTGATTCAATAGCTATTGCTTAACCTATTGCGATTCATAAAGGAAAGACTAACCTAACTGAAATGCCCTTACAAAATAGCAATGCTTCATTTTCCCCGTAATGATACTAAGTTTTTGTTCAAATTAGACTATACCAAACATCATTATAGACCAGTTTTTCCCAAAGTGCGGTACGCGTACCTCCAGAGGTACGGGAACAGTTTAGTGGGGGTACACGTTCTTATGCCAAATATCTTGCAACAAACGAAAATTTCAAAAAATTTTATTTAAAAACATGAAAATTAACGATTACGTATTTTTCTATGAGCTATTTTCTGCGGAGTTAACAGTTAATAATTAGTGGTGTCAACAGCTAGTTGTGATTTTTAACTTTTGTGCAATTTATTTATAGTAAAAAATGCATTCATTTCTTTATTAGGGGGTACACAGCGTTACGAAAATTTAGAAAGGGTACACAAAAGTCATAAGTTTGGTAAACACTGTTATAGACCTTCCGACAAAATGAGAAAATCGCCCCTAGTTGAACTTGGTACTCCTATATTTAAATTAAAAAACCACAAATCCATCTTCACGTGGAATTTTTATTTCAAAGAATCCACCAGAGGATTAACTATATTGCCCCACTGAGCTATTACCTCAAAGCTCTAGATAATCACCAAACGATCTAAAAGCCTGGATTTTACTGGTCCGATAAGATTCGAACGCAATTGTTCCAACCACAGTGAGCTATAAGAAGAGCGTATTAATTCATTTTATTAATTGAGCCAAGCACCCTGCGATTCAAGGCACTGGAAATTAATCAACCGCGATTCAGAGATGAAAGCAGTAAATCTTTCTCAGAGCATTTCTCCGTTCTTTTGTTATTTACGGGGGGGGGGATGTATAAGGTAGAGGGTGAAGTAGGTCCCCCTTAATGAAAAGAAAGCCTTCCTTTATCCAGGGAAACGTTTGTAGAAAAGTGTGGGGGGATTTAGAAACTCTGCCAGTACAATTAACGTGAAGCTTTTGCCTTAATGATCACACCACCATGAGGGTTGACGATAAGTGTGGGTGTGCTACTTTTCTTTACCAAATCAAGACAAGACACACAGATGGTTGAGAAGGAAAATCAAAAGATGCTATTGAAAAAGAAAGGAAGAAGAATTTAAACAAATAAACGAGAAGGAATCGTGTTTTAGTACATGATGTTGTACTTTTAATACATTTGATTTGCTCATAGTCATCTTATCTGCTTCTAATTTAATTAGCAAAAATAATTAATGCTTCACTTATAGGCTGTTATCATTTCGCTTCAAGGGGACACAGGTACAACTAGTTTTCATACTTAGCTTTAATTCAACATATTTGTTTAATATGTGAAACAAATACAGTAATCGGAGGGGAAAAGAAAATCAGAAAAAAATCAGCATGAATTGCATAAAAATAAAGTTAGAATTTTTTTTTTTAGTTAAATCTTTATTATTTAAGTAAGAATAAAATAATCTTTCTGCTATATATTTTAAATGCTATAGATGAATATTACGGGAAATTGCTATTAAGATGTATTTAATATATAAAATAAGTCTCTACATTGTAAAAAATTCCAGAGCGAATGACGGTATAAACTATCTGCACTTGTGTGCATCATCTATAAAATCCATTTTACGTCAAAAACCATTTTTACCATGAAATGTTATACCGTATTTTTTTTTTAAGTAATAATTATTTAAATAGAGTGATTCAGTGATTTCACTGTAATTATTACTGAAAAAATTACGGTTTATCAGATTTTTTGTTTCGTAACATGTTATGGTAAAAATGAATTTAACTATAAAAAGTATCGGCACTTTGAGCGCCGGTACTTTTCAGCGCAATTTGATTCGAAATTTTTTGCAATGTATTTTAGATAGAAAAACGATGAAAAAAAAAACACCCTAAATCACATTAAATGAGTTTGAATTTCTTTTTAACTATTTCTGATGATTTAAGTTATTATAAATGAATCATACTGCAATGCATTTTGTATGTACAGGTATGTTGTACATCGCTGGGAATTGTTGATAAGATATTTCAAGCTAAATATTATTCACCATTTACTTTAAAATGCATTATTATAATTCCTTAAACTGTTAAAATATTAAATGGAAAAGTTTGACTTCATTTATTTGAAATTCATTTTGATTTGGAGCCAAAAATTCTAATAACGTATTCTAAAGGGGTATTCAGCAAAATTCCGTTGAGATTTAATTAGTAGAATTGTATATATACCATTTAGATAAATAGTTTTATACTAAGTTTAATGTCCTCACTTGTTAAATGAAATTCTAAGTGAATAAACTTATTAATAAATAAATATTTATAAGTTTCATTGTGGTACTAATTTAAATTAATGATAAAGTTTAAGAATAGGTATCAGATGGAAAACAAAACCAGCTTCAGATCGATGGGTACCAGCCTGTTTGGAAAGTAACGGTGGCCTGAGCGTAGTGCTGACCACAATGCCTCAATCATGCCGTTGGTCACAAAATTGTGGGGGCTTAACCACCAGGACCCCCTGGCTCACTACAGGCTGATGCGGGAAATCTTTTCTAAGAAATCAAAAAGAATTTAATGTAGTTTTCTGAAAAAGCATTATCGAAATATTATAAATTTATTTAAATATAATAATAAGGCAATAAACTTTTGTAACAAGGGATTCAACAATTTCTTCTTCTTATTTATTTATTTATTTATTTATTTATTGCAACACCAATGTTTTCTTTAGCAGTATTTGAAAACAATTTTTGCCAATTCAATTTCAATTTACCACTCTACATTATTTGGAGGAAAAAATATGGAAAAAAGTTGTATAATAATTAATGCTATTGATTTGATAGCCAACTTTTGTGAAGGATGACCACAAGAAGTAGAATTACTTCTTTATTTTGTTACAGCACTGTAAAAAATTCCGAATTAAATTGCGGTATAAAGTACCGACAGTTGGGTGTATCATTCGTAGAATCCTTTTTTACCGTGAAATATTATTCCGTAATTTTTATAGTAATATTTATTTAATCTGGGTGATTCAAAGATTATTACTAAATTCAATTAATACTGGAAAAATTACGGTTTATCAGACTTTTTGTTCCAAATTATGCTTTGGTAAAAAGTACAGGCACCCGAACTGCCGGTATTTTTTACAATAATATGATTCCGAATTTTTTACTGTTTACTTTATGAGAGTTTCTAAATATTTACCTCATTTAGTGAAAATTTAGTAAAAAAATTTCACACCAGTAACATTCAAGGAACATTTGATTTTTTTTCCTCACGATGTATTAAAAATTGAGTTAAAACTCATAAATCGAACTTTTCATCACTCATTAGAAGAAAATTATTTTAACTTTTAAGAAAGAGATTAGAAATGCTTCTAAGATTTCCAAAATTATTTTGTAAGTAGGCTAATATTTTAATATTCGTAAAAATTTCTCCAAATTTTTTTAGCGCGTCTTGGAAATAAACAATAATATATAGTTTCAATAACATCCGGGTATTTTAAAGAAATTCTGAGAATTGTGAAAACCATCATCGTAATTATACACGAGTGAGGCACGTTTCGGGAATTCTCGTATCTTTAAGAAATAGTATAAAAATATAAATAAGACTTTTTGTAATTGTCAATAATATTTCTCTATATTATTATTTCTCTGAGAACATTTTATAAAGGAAATGAGATTTGAGACAACCCTCATCGAAATCATGTTTGTGTAAATGTGAGTAAAAAAAAATTAATTTTGCTAAGAAAGTATACTAAGATGGCGCCTGTGGGTGGTCTTTCTCCCTCTCTTCCCCAGAGCAATATGCGACAGTTAAGTAATTTAATACTTTCCCCGGAAGTGGTGGAGACGGCCTGCATCATTCACAACTGAGAAAAGAAGAAGCATGACACATGCAACAAGTCCCATAGGGCTGCCAAAGCTCCGGTAGTAAATCTTCTCACAAAACAATACCTTGATTAGAAAATGGGGAAATCTACTGCCCTTATTGTTCAGGGCCCTTTATTTTAGGCATTTATGCAATGGGATACTATGCAAATTGAATTTTTACTCTGCACTTGATAATTTGGGGTAGGAGAGAGTGCTTTCACTACCTTTTAATCACTTCTTTCTTTGGATATACGTATATATATATANTTGCCTCAAGGCTGTGCCTTAATAGAAAACAAAATTCGAGGCATGGTTGTGATGAGGCATAAAATGAATGTTTCGCGGATAAAAATAAAGAAAACGTTTTTGTGTTCAAGTTAATGATCCATTAAATTGTTAAAAGCTAAAAGGCAGCTTAAAAATTGCAAAATAATGTTTAATGTTGGTAATGTCTATATTGCATGATACGAATATGAGCTTTGTCAAATGTACCAAATATGAGAGAAGGAATTTTTCTTGTTCATTCAGTAAAATAAAATGAAAAATTATTCTTAAAAAAATTTTTAAGTTTTAGTCTATTGTCTTTGTTTGTGTTTCAATTTAGCTAATTTTAAAATAGTTATATTTTTTAAATTTGTTATAAAGTAGGCGAGCTCCAGAAAGCTAACATCCTAGATGATGAAAGAAGAGATCGCAAGTTCTTGTCCCAAATTCAATTCCTCAAAATCGAAAAGTCTTCAAAAGCTTGACGCAGATGGGACACTGGTGTCCCTTTTATATATATCTTATCTGACTCTCTAATTATAAGCAAAAATGTATTTTTGTATTTTTTAATTATAAGAAGCAGTCGAACAGTTACTAAAAATAGCTTGTTAGATTATCGGAATTATATTTGTACTGAAATTTAAAAAACGTTGTCGTAAATTTATTTTCCTTCATATTCAGAAATTTATCAATTATTGACTTTGTACATTAAAGAAATTTCAATGATTAATAACTATTTCCTTTAGATCTAAATAACTACAAAAAGAAAAATTTTTTAAAAGTATTGTTTGGAGGATTTTACATTTAACGTAGAAAAAGACATTGCTGTTTCATGCTGCATTTCATAACCATAAATTATTAAAATGCTAAAAGTAAAATTTTTCGTTTTTTTTTCTTACCTAAATTATTACAAAATAAAGAAAAAAATGAAAAATATATTTAATAAAAATTCTGCGTCAAAGGGTTAAGATATTAATCTACATGGTTATAAAGTGCAAACACATGGTGTATGATTAATTTGCAATAAAATATGATTTTTAAAATATGCAATAAAAAATTGTTTACTATAAAATTAAGGAGAGAGGAAGGGTTAAAAAATTTGGGTAAAAAAATTTATGAGCTTTGAAAAAGAATTATATGCTTTCAACAGTTTCTGTCTGAAGAATACTATTTAATTACATAATTTATATAGTTGAAAAAATTTTTGAGTCCAAAATAATGACATTTTTTTTCCACAAAATCAGGCAAAAGCTTAGAGTACTATTAAATAATTAAATGGCAATAATAGCTGATTGGTATATAATCACTAAAGAAGAATGTAGTTTATTTGAAAATGAATTCTTACCTAAAGAATTACGATCTGCCAAAATGTACAAAACAAATTGTAAGCGAGGCATAAATATGTAACATTTTCCGAATTACGAGCTGTTTTATTACAATTCTTATTTCATTTTTATGAGTCAGACGTAATTTTTATATCATTTTTTCGATTTTTAGAATTTTGTTTTGCTATTTGAAACAAGCTTAATTTATGATATTTTTAATTATTATAGCATTTTATGTCAAACCAGTTTTATATAAATCCGGTGTGAAATTACCCATTTAGGTAATAAAGAAACTTTTTAGTATTGTCCTTCCTGTTGCTTCTATTTAAAGTCATGCTAGAATAACTTCTTTATATTCTCTATATTTCTTACGGATTTTAACATTTCAAAAATTCCTCTATCTATTTTTTTTACATTGAATTATTAATGAAACAAAAGTTACAGAAAAGCCTAATAATTTAAATTAGTTTATCTTTACAAATAAGCTTATTTTAAAATATTTAAATCACATGGAATTTTGTCATAAAATAATTTTTCAATTTCTTTTATTAAAATTAAATTAATATTAGAAAATATTTTAGTATAGTATTACATAGTTTAGTATAATTGAAATATAATTCATTGTTTTCGAAAATTTCGGTAGAATATTTAATGATTAATTAATGAAATTAAATTAATGGACTTCAAAATTAATATCATAGGATATCATAGAACTTCAAAACTAATTATGAATTGTAATCAATTATAAATTTTATAATAATTATTTATAAAATAATAAGTAATGATAAAAATAATAATTAAGAAATAATAATTATAATAATAATTATAATAATTAATTACAGACTTTACCCAAGAGTAATTAAATTATTCATTCCTCTCTGATACTCATTTTCAATTACTTCAATTTTCAATTAAATTTTCGAATTTGTAGTTCTTATTAAAATGTTTTCAGTGTTTATCGAAAAATAATTAAATTACATAGTAAAAACGTAAATAACTTGTACCGAATAATTATAATAGTAACGAAATACATATCAAGCATAAATGTGAATACCAATTTTCTTGCACTTGGAAATTTATTATCGCAAGATGACAGAGTAAAGCGTTTGGATTTGTATATCAAAACAAATTTTTAAAGAAATATATAATTGTTAATAGATAAAAAATACATAAACATTTGAAAAACAATGCTACTAGTTTTTTAATGGAGAAGTGTACGATATCCTTTAACCAGGAATAGAAAAATTAATTTAAACAAATTTAGGAAAAGATTTTTATGATTGGCCGGATTTGAGTTGACATTTTATTGATGGAAAAACTATTATTGGGGAGGGTGACGCTTGAACACTTTCATTGGCAGATTCATTTCATTCATAAAATATTAAGAAGCAAATCAGCAAATGTTTGGGTAAAAGCTTTTTTTTTCCTTATTTTTATTGTTCAATTGAAATTGAAAAATTATTTTGATTTTATATAAGTATATTATCCTTATTAAAACTTCTGAGTTATTATAATTATTTTTGAAACTCTCAAATAAGGAAAATAATTAAATTGCAAGAGAATATTTAGATTTTAATTACTCATTTGATTCGGTTACTTTTGAAAAAGGTAAACAAGTCTGTAATTATTTACTTTTTTGTTTAATTATATTTCTTTTATAATGAAGTGTAATCTTTTATGAAAATGTAACATTTAACAAAAAAATAAAATTTTCTTTTTAAATTTCTTACCCTCAAGAAATTATTACCATTATTCATTACCCTCAAAAACAAGATGTCTTGAGTTTTGAAAATATGATAATAGCGTAGCCGTGAAAGAAGTTTATAGCTACCTAAATTTTGATTCTTTTAGATTTTGTCTTTTTGTTTCGAGTCGAAAATAAACCAGTGATTATCATTCGAAGGAAAGTTATATGTTATTATTATAGTGATTTTTTCATAATTACTTATAGAATTTTATTACACATTGTTCTAGAGAATAGCGAAATATTTTTAAAATAGAAGATTATTTGTATATTTGTCAAACCATTTGAGTCAAATTCTTTTCCTTTTTTTTTGTAAAACAAACATATTTCATTATTCAAAAATTGCTGAAAAATTAAATTAAAAAGTTTAAACTATATTTAAACGAAATAATCAATAAAACGATATATATATATATATATATATATATA
>NC_092215.1:1910446-1981655 GCF_043381705.1 Parasteatoda tepidariorum
CTATATATATATATATAAAGACCATAGAAATATTAAAAATGGTGCGCATAAAAATTATTGCAGGAATACAAATGCTGACGAATGACTGGCATTTTAATAAATATTTTACATTCAAACGTCTTGTTTCTTTTCAAATTTAAAGTTAAAATTATGTCAAAACGAAATTACTTTTAAAACGAGAAAAGAATGAATTGCCTTGCAATTAAAACACGAATAAAGTAAATGTCTCCACGAAAAAAAAAACTGCATTAATATTTTCTCCTTTTCATCGACTTCAACTCAACCCAATAAATTCTTTTTTTGTAGGGCTAAGTCAGGGACAAAGTAAATTTTTCATTTAACCTTTTAATTCTATTTCCATCATCATTTGAGGAGGTCTTCTTTTCTTGGATGGTTCTTTTTTTCTGTTTTTCGAGGGATTAATTTGAAGAAGAGTCATCAAAACAAGAAGAGGGGTGAAGTAAGAAAAGGTGACAACAATGTTCTGAATCGTTGTTGTCGATATTAAAGGGGGTGGTCGAAAAAGAAGAGAGAAATAAAAGCAATCAAGAGAAAGAGAATGGCAAGTTCGATCACGATTATATTCCGTCTAATGCGTCGCACTCTGAAATCCCATTCGAATCCCTAGGGATGATTGATGGAAGGGATTTGAGATTTCGGGGATTTAAAAGTGTCTCAAGACCAGCCCTTTGTGGATTCAAATGTAATCATTCCCTTCAGCATGTTCAGCCTTTTTCCTACTGAAGTGTGGAAAAAAATAAAAATTCCTACCTTTTTAGAAGATCCATTTTCTTTATTTTCCTCTTTTTTTAATATAAGACCTTCCAGTTAAGTGCATTTCTTGGACTTAAACAGGGTAAATGCGTAAAAAAAAATATTTTTTATTATTTTTGTTAAAATGTTTTTTATTTTCTTTTTCAGACAATAGCTCATTTCTCTTGATTCTAATTACAGAGTTGTTTTGGATGAAAAACACATATTTACTGCTCATACGAGATGGAGAATGGAGAAACAAAAACATGATTTTTGGTTCAGGAAGTTGTAATTAAGCTTTCTGTAAATAGTTTTGTTGATATGCTTTCTTTTTTTTTCTTTCCCGTTAGAATAATTATATTTGAAAAAAAAATTAAAAAATAAATGAGTTTGTTTTTATTTCGTAACGACGAAAAAAGTTCTCAAATATATACAACAAATAATTTTAGGTTTATATGATACTTGCATAAAATCTTCTTAACAAAATTCTCTTCTAGATCTCATTTAGAAAGACCAATCAAAGCATTATGAAAGAAAGTGTAGTATCTGTAATTAAGATAAATTGAGTCTAGAATATACCTTTAATGGAAAGCATCAATGAAAACGATTATATTTGTTTTAAATAACATGACCTTAATAATATTGTTTACATCCTCAATATTTTATTTCTAATATTCATGCAATTTTTTCTCTTTTTTTCAC
The DNA here is from genome assembly GCF_043381705.1 of Parasteatoda tepidariorum. NCBI lineage: Eukaryota > Metazoa > Arthropoda > Arachnida > Araneae > Theridiidae > Parasteatoda > Parasteatoda tepidariorum. The sequence continues at coordinate 1,911,902 of NC_092215.1, forward strand.
GTGCATTAAGCAAATGTGTGAAGGTAGAAATTTATTTATTTCAATAAAAAATTTAATTTTTCAGAATTAAAATTCATTTTAGATTAAATTGAGGTCAGAAAATTTTCGTTACAGAAGATTATTAATGGATCTTGGATATTTTCATGTCATTGATTTCAAATCCAGAAATGATTTCTACATTTTTTAAAGATATTTTTGGTATTTTATCGAAAAGTGCGAGTTTAAGAATGCTACATATAACAGCGGGTCGCATAAGTGCTGCGACAAACTTCTGGGCACATCATCAGAAATAAAATTGCGTCAGAATCTAGTTTCGGAAATTTCGTCGTAAGCCACTAGGGGTGCTTTCTTGTTTGCGCTGTTTCTTTGTGTGGTTTTAATAAGGTTATAATAGGAAAGTGTCCTAATCCGCCTATGACGCCATTTCCGGGCATGGGTTTTCATGCAATTTCAATCGTGATTGATTAAGCAACTTCCTCTTATTTATAACGTTTTTAAACTTTTACATTTTTACGAAAATGGGACTGAAAATGTCCTTTAAAAAAATTGTAGCTTTAGAAGCAGAACAAATTTCAGATTTGAAATCCCCATACCCGAATTAGGCCAGATCAAGTATTTGTATAACTGCAACAAAAAATTTGTTCGCTAAGGATACAAATTATTTATTTATATCCTTGGATATAAATAACTTTGAATTATAGATAAAATTAAATATAAAATAAATTTAAGCATATAAATTACTTATTTATATCACTCTTCTAAAAATAGTTATTCTATAAAAAAAAATAAACGTAATTTTTCCAGAAAAGTTTAACTGTGATTTTGACACACTTTAAATTTTAATATAAATGTTCGAAATTATTTCTATCAAAAATTTTTTTTAGTATTGTTATTTATATAGTATTTTTAGCACATGTTATAAATTTTACTTTTTAGGTGCTAAATCTGTATTTTAGTTTAAAAATGAAATCGAAAATTAAACTTAAGTATCAAAATTAAAGCATATTTATGTTTAAGGTGACAAACATTAACATTATCTGTATATGTNAGGTAATATATATATATATATATATATATATATTACATGGAAATACAAAAAATGCAATCGAATTATTTAAAAATAAGAAAACAGTACAATATTTTTATACGCTAATATGACTAGCCATTCTGAAATCGTAATTTCAGCAAGAAAATAGGATGAATTATGCTGAGAAATTAACGGAGGAAATATTTATATTATTCAATACAAACGTTCTATTTATAGGTATTATTAAAATTCAAAATTTCAATAAATAAAATTCGTCCAAATGATAGGCAAATTTTGTTTAGTACATCCTTTTATCTTTTGCTTTTACTGCAGAATTCGTTTGCTATGATATAAACTAAGTATGCTTATAGTAATAGGTCGTAATAATAATAAGATTGCAACAGCATATAATAAATAAAGTACAGAAGAATTTACTTTCATTATAAAATAAAGTATACTGGTATACAAAAAATAAAAACCTACTTTTTTCGATACTATTGGAAGGCCAACTACCAACTGATACTATCAAACAGAAATATCTATTCTATTGAAAAGTAGTATCGAATGAAGATATCGATACTTTTTCAATGTTTCTATCCATAAAATATCATTATCTCAGAATCTTAGGAAGAAAAAAAAAGTGATAATGTGTACGAAGGTGTTGCCTATTTATTTGCTTTCTCTGTTAGAAACAGTCATCGTAATAATGTTTCACAGTTAAGTGTTATATCTCCACTGTTAAATAGCCTCACATTTCAGGTCCATCTTCTGCAACTATCCTATCATCTAGTTGAAAACGATTACTCCAGAATCCAGTTAAAGTGAAATTTTACGATCAGATTTCCCGCACAAATCCCACGAAGGAATTCGTATTTGATTTGTGCATGAGAAATAACTTGAGCAGAGATAATTGTTCCATTGATTTAACGGCTGTTTTAAATGGCCGCTAATTAGAACAGAAGCTGTCTGAATATCTGGCGACCTCAATACTAGAGTTAGTTATTTGGGAAGTCAATTCCCTGAAAAGGAATTTGGAATTCATTTACCAAAAGGTAAAAGGAATTGATGAAAAATTCCAGTTCCTGCCTTGTAATTTATAGGAATCCAATAGTCATGCCTTTCTTTAGATATTTGTCAATTCTCCAGCATTTTATTTGGGGTCGAATTAAACTCCAATCAATATTCTGGCAAATTGGTAAATAGGTTAATAGAATCCATATTTATATTGGAATAAACATACGACTCGTTCTTAAGAAAAACTATTTTCTTATAAAAAGTAAGAAAAATGTTTATTTCATTTTTGTTTAAAAGAAACCAAAATTAAATTTTCGGATGATCTAAAAGTAATAGCAATTGTTTGGATTCTTATTATCAGAAAATTAATGTATTAAGTTAAACCAATTATCACAAACGCCGGGATAGCCTGGTTGGTAGGAGGCTCACGTTTAAATTATCACGTTTCTGAGAACAGGAGTTTGAATCCAGTCGGCCGAAGACTCTCCGTGTAGTAAATGGTTAGAAGTGCACGTTAAATCTGTCAGGTCACAAAGTCCACCATGTTCCCATAGCAAATCACTACCTCTGGGGGGTACTGAATTGGAGATTGATCATTCTCTGGTTGAGATCAAAAGTATGATTTGTGGATGAAAGAATGGGTCCGCCCTATAAACGAGTCTGACGCATGAGTGTGACAGAAGTCGAATTCTTGGCCATAGATGAAGCCACTGGAAAACAAGAACAATCGCACCCCCTCTGCCATAATGGCAGGAGCCAACAACAATACCACAGACTATAAGAAACAAATTTCTCAATAGAGAGACATTTCGAACTAAAAATACATATTGGTCTTTAAGGAATATATGTTAAACATAGGCGAAATATTTTCTTTTCAATCAATCTTTTGAAGGATCCAAAAATAACAAACAGTGTTTGGATTCCTGTTGCCGAAACATTGATATCAGAAATATCAAGCATTTATATTTAAAATAGACCATAGAAAGCAAGTTTCTAAAAAATTTAATAATAATAAGACATTTTACACATCAAAAATTTCAAATTAAGCAACTACTCTTTCTTAAATATACTTAAAACATAAAATTTTTTAGATTCTTGTTGTAAGAAAACTTGATTAAAGTATATCAAATCTCATTTTTGTCATTTTAAAAGCGTATGAAAATGCTTAAATTAAAAATAAATAAATGAATAAAGGTTTAAAGTGAAAATAAAAATAGGTTTCTAAAGAATATATGTTAAAACACAAGCGAAATATTATCTTTTCAGTTAAAAGAAATTTTCAGGTTATTTAGAATGATGCAGAAATAACAAATATTGTTTGAATTCTTTTTTTAAGCACTGATCTCCGAAATATCATGCATTTATTTTTAAAATAGACCATAAAAAGCTCATCGCTTTTTGACCAAATCTTTTTTTTTTCCATTTTAAATAAATAAAAAAAGAAAGAAAACATTAGCTGCATATATTTATTTTTCATGTTTACTTGAATAGTTAGATAATGCAATACAATCTATGCACTCCGAGGGGAAAAAAGTATGATCAAAACTATTAATAATATTACCAAAAAAATTACTTATGTCTAGTAATATTACCAAAAAAATTTGGTAATTTTTAAAGAAGTGAGGAATTTTTCAAATAAAAATTATTTCATAATATGTGATAAATGTCGTAAAATTTGGTAATTTTATCATGATACGTTAGAGCATGGTATAAAAAAATATTTAAAGTATTAGTAAAACATTTAATTGATTCAATTTATTTTTCAGTGTTTTTTTGCTAAATATGTGGTGATAAGAATAATAATTTTGAAAACTATAATTTCCGTTAAGCCATCACCATATGAACGGAAAATTTACCAAATGAATTGTTTAAATAGCGCATAATTTCAGTTTTATGGACCAGAATTACATTTCTTTTTCTTTTTTTTTTTGCTTTACCAGGAATGTCAAACATACGATTGTTTCACCAGAATTTTTTTCTCCGTTCAAAAAATACTACTAATATGTTAATATTATATTTCGTGCCAAGTTGTTTTTTGAAATTAATGTGGAATTCATTCGTGTTAGAACGTTAAGATAAATTGGTTTAGATTACACGTTTTCTACATCGTTAAGTAGTTACTCAAATATTAAAAATTATGGACTGTATATATTTAAATTATTGTTAAGTTATATGACTTGATTTGTTTATTTTATCGCCAAAATAATAGCTTAAAAAAAGTAAATAAGAAAGTATTCAGCTCAAACTATTATTAGTTAGCTGTTTTTCGTCTTTTGCAAAGTCAAGTTGTAATTGCATAACAAAAACAATGCTTAAATTATCGCTAAGGTATATAGTTCACTTTCTTATTTATGCTTTTTCCAACCTCGTTTCTTTTTTTCGAATCCAAGATGGATCATTTATCATTTATGAACGGCAGCAAATGCATGAAACAGTTCTATTGAATTTGACCCGTCAATAACCTAACATAAATTCAGTCGTCAATTCTAATTTCCATCTTTTCTTCGAGGAGTAAAAATATAAAAATAGTAATGTGTTAGTATCATATTTTGTGACATCCGCCATTTTGAAAGATATGATATTCCCCATTTTTTTCTCTTTTCAGGAACCATCTGTCTTTCTTCTTGAACCATTGCATCTTTAAAGTATTCTTGGACATCATATAATCCATCATCGATTTAACAACGACAAATATAATAAAAAAAATATATCAAGGTGTTATTATTTTTTGGTTTTGCACCAAAGCCTTTACACTATATATTGTTTAAGATTGTTATAGTTAAGCTTGCTGAAGTTATAGTATTAATATAGTTCTATAACCCTGTGTTGCAGAATTTTTATTTAATATATTTTTTGATTTTTTTCATTATTTTGCAATAGTTTAGGTCAATATAAATGAAAAACATTATATTTAGAACTTTGACAGTTAATGGTTATAAAAACAATATGAAAAACCGGTGACTTTTTCCGATGAAGATACGACTCCCTTCAAACCAATAATTTTTTTAATTTGCTCTTAATTGCAGTTATTTTGATTTAAGAGAAACAGTTGTTTATCATTCAAATTTTTTTATTTTATAAAATTAATTATTGATACATGTTTGACTCAAATAGTTTTTCCATCTACTTTTTGGATTTTTTATTTTAGTACAAATATAATTCCGTTAATCTAACATATTTTTTAATAACTATTAGAATGTTTTTATTAGTAAAAAATGCTGAATATATTTTTTCTTGTAATTCGAGAGTCAGAAAAAAAATATATAAAAGGGATGTCCCATCTGCGTCAAAGGGATAAAGTAATTTTAATCAACATGGTGAAAAAAAAAATCCTCAAAATTATGTGTTTTTCAGAAAAGTATGAAAGTTATTAATTTTTCTGCAAATAGAAAGAATTAAAAAGAAAAGTATAATTTCGAAAGTGCTTCTCATAGTAAATTGAAGTATCGTTAATTGTTGAAAATTTGACTGATTTCCCAACGTTTGCAAAAAATAAGTATTACATCATTGTTTCGAAGCATTAATTATAACATTAAGTTGCAATATTAGGTAATAATATCAAATAAATAAATAAACAAATATTATACTTATAATAATAAATATTACGTTATAACGTTCAATGGCCTTTTCTAAATTTTCAACGAAGGGTCTATAGAACAACTACAACAATGTATCGTAGACTTAAATTTGCATACAGCGGGTAAGTTTGAAATGATATTATTTGTAGTATATTCTTGAAGTAATTGGGCTAAAATGCATTTGTAGTTTCATAGCAAAAGCAATGAAAAACCCGTTTTTTTATGAAACCAATTAGATAAAAAGCTTTTATTTACTTATGAGCTTTTAATGTATTTTAGATAACCGGTGTTTTCACGTTTTTGAGAAAAATCATTAGAAATGTTATTATATGTTTCAATATTATACTTTGTTTTAATATTATATCTCGTTTTAACCCTTTGATGCAGATGGGAACTGGTGTCTTTTTTATATATATTTCTATTTATATGCTAATTACAAGTAAAAATATAATTTGGTATTTTTTGCTTGCAAAAAACAGTCTAATAGTTACAAGAAAAATTTATTAGATTATTGGAATTAAATTTGCACTAAAGTATAAAATTCAAAAAAAGTATCTTGAAATTGTTGTTTCATTCATATTCATAAATTTATCAATAATTGATTTTGTAGATTTCAATGATGAATAATTTTTTCTCTGAAATCTAAATAACTGCAATAAATGCCAGTTTGAAAAATCATTGTTCGGAAGATTTTATCTTTAATGCAGAAAACGACACCGGTGCTTCATGCTGTATTTCATAACCATAAATTATTAAAACCCTAAACATAATATTTTTCACTTATATTAATACGAAATAATGAAAAATAAGTTTAATAAAAATTCTGAGTCAAGGGAATAATGGTAAATACTCTTGTATGTTGTCTAATGTGTTTAGAAGCTAGTATAGCTCCATAGCATGTCTACAAATATTGCACGTTTCTAAAATGATTATACAAGCTACAAGAATACCAGATCAAATCAAAAATCAATTTGAAAAATTTACTCCATCCCTTCTTTTCCATTGCAAATATGTCGGGTAATTTTAAACCCCGCTTTCTCTTACGGATATCAAACTATTTCATTTACATAGTTTCTTCCTTATTCCAATCACTTACGTTTTATAATTTGTTTATATGAAAGAATCTTAAAATTTGTTTATAAGTTATAAAAGGAAAATATATTTCAGGGTTTTATTATTCATATATATCAATAAATTTTAGCCAGATATCAAATGCTAATGTTTTTTATTTATTTTTAAAGTTTAACATGCGTCTAAAAATTTAAAATTGCCGACTAAAATTGATATTTTCCCTTTCTCTGCTGGTATCAAATAATTTCATTTCCTTAATTATATTCGATTAAGTAATAATATTATCAGCCACTACTAAAATACACTCTTAATTATTCCAGTTTTTTATAGTTTTCATCTTAATTTCCTACATACATTGTTATATATAAATGAATTATAGTGTCTCCATTGTTTATACACATTTAAATTTAAAATGTAGATTTTAGATTCATATTTTTAAGAATTGTTTAGATATAACGTTTTTGTTAAGTAAAAGATGTATGATTACAAAGGAAAATTTCTATTGATTTTCAAACTCCCTACCTTGCTCACTGCCAAAAGATATCAAACTCCTTAAGACACATAGTTATCAACACCTCACTTTTAATTACTCTTTCTTTTTAAATTGTTTTCATCAAGTCATTCAACAAATTGGTAAACAAAAATTAATTTCAGCATTTTCATAATCCGCATGTAATAAAACATAAAGTAAATTTTTTTTTTACTTAAATCACTTAATGTTTTTTCTTCCTTCTCATCTATTCTTAAAATTTTTACCAATGTTAAAATGATAAGATTATAAATGTTGATATCGATTTTAAAACTATTTCCCGTTCCTTTCGATATCGGATATCATTTTCCAAAACCTCTTCCGCCCTATATATATATATATATATCAACAGTTCCACCAGTAAAAACCAAAATGTCTTAATATTCACCCAAATTGTCTTAATATAATTATGAGTTTTGGTTTTGTTCTTCCCTATGATTCATCAAAATTCAAATATCTGAAAAATATTTATCGATGTCATTTATAAATCATAAATGTTATTTACCCTGCTCTGATTAATATTTTTTTTAATAAAATCAAGAGGCAACATTTGAAATCTATTGAAAACTAAATGGATTACAAAAAAAAAATTTTATTCATGAAAATTGCCATAATACAGTTGTGAAATTTCTGGCTTTCAAAAGATTAATAATAAAAACAAATTTAAAAAAATAAAAGAATTGACTTTTAAATTTCTGACTACAATTTATCTTATTTTATTTTATAACCATCGTTGAACAGGCAACAAAATTTTGAGTTTACGACTATCATTATTTAACTCTGTAGCCTTTTAATTTCAAATACAATCCAGAAGACAAGGGAACCTATTCATCTGGGATAAGCTAGCCTAAGTGGAGGACTTTTTGGTGAACTGACCGCAATTTGCGTTACATGGAGGGGAAAATCTCCCCCGGTCAGCCCAAAGGCAAAGGAATTCTAAACCGTATGTCAACATTGTCATTCTGCTCCCTTTTATCAATTTCATTTATCTATTATAAAGTTTATTCCTAATAGAGGAGAAACCTTTTCTTGTAAAGTAATTGAAAATTAAAAAAGAAAAGTCTAATGAGGTGAGAAGTATCATGAAAGAACATTTAACTAAATACACTAGTAATAAGCCTTAAACGTTTAGGTTTAATAATTTTAAAGTTAAATAGAGACAATCAAGAATAAACTTTATTATGGAAAAAACTTTTTGTGAATATTTTAAATTATATAAAAGTACATAATTAGATTTCGAGTGTTTTCAGCATCATGTATGCAATAAATGCTATGTGCAACAAATTTCTCACTATTCTGATAACTTTTTATTTGCATACTATGCTATGCATATCTGTAAATCCATTAATCTTTAGAGGAATCAACCAATTAAGAAAAAGGAAAACCATCAATTAACATGTGATTGTGACTGTGTGTGGTACGCAATATGTATGAAGCAAATTTTGTAGCGTGCATGGTATAATCATTACACTGGGCGCACCCAGAACTGGGTAATCGAATCATCATTACAAAACATCAGCTGAAATATTCTTTTTTGCTTTGAATAATAAAGCATAAGTGTTTCTAGAAAATGCATAAAGTCACCAGAATTGTTAACTTAAGAGTCTTAATGTGTCTTGATTTTATACATTTAGAATTATGCAATTATTTAGTTCTCTTCTAGCATATTTCTAGGAAATTCAAATTAGTTATCTTTATGAAATACGAAATGCATCATACATCACACAATAAATGTATATTTTGCACCTTAAGATAGCTTTTTTTTTCTTATATAACAATTTAATATCTGAACTATTTTAGTATGTTTCCCAAAAAATAAACGTACTCTTTCTACTAATTTATTCTCCAATACTGGGTGTTATCTTTGCGTAAACACAGGTTCCCCGAACTTGAAAAAATCTTCTCACAGTTTTTTTACAACAATTTTTTTTTAATAATGAGAGGAATATATATGTATACATATATTTACATATAGGCAAGTTTTTCGTTGAAATAGTGGTTTTTGAGAAAATCTTTTTTGCGTAGAAATTTAAAATTTTGGCAAAAAGTCCTTTTTAAAACAAACTATTGCAAAAATTTTTGGTTTCAGACATTTAAATATACTTCTAACGTATTTAAGAATTTATACCACGGCTAGAGCTAAAAATTCAAGTGCTGTAGACGCAGAAGTGTGGGATCCCAATTACACATAAGCCATAAATATTTATCTTGTTTGTATACTAAATGTTCTTAATGATTTATTAAGTAGGAGAATTAGAATATATTTAAAGAATTTAAACTGTATTTATTTTAATTTTGTTAACTGTTGTAGACAATTATTATGAAGGAAAAATATTATTTCTAAGATTTATAGAGTATCTAAATAGTTAGAAACTTCTTAGATATTCTGAAATAATTATTCCCTCACAAGGTTTTTTTTTAGATAAACGGTTTTACGGCCTCGAAGTGATTGAATGAGACTAATTTTATTACACCATTTGATTTTCTATAACTTTGGATACGTAATGTTGCGATGTAACATATTTCATCTTTTGTGCCTTCTCATAAGTTAACAGAGAAAAAATAAATGTAATTTGTTTAATGTTATTTTAATGATAAATTTTAAATTTTCGCCGACTGATTTGTGTTCTTCTTTATTAAACTTAGGTTTTCAGTTGAAAACAGTAGACATAATTTATATGTTATTATCTGTGGAAATAAATAACTTTCATTTGAAAAATTTAGCTTTTTTCGAAGGAGTAAATAAATTGTTTGCAATCTCATAAATTATAATTTTCAGCTGATCATAAGTTGTTCTGCGTTAAAACTTTCTTAAAATAAAGAGGCAGTTAAAAAAATGAATGTGTTCTTTGGCAAAGGTCAACAGATTTCGCGCCTTTTAAAAACACAACGCTATCTTTAAAATGAAGTGAAGAAAGGAGGGAAAGGTTGAATGTAAACAAATATAGCGGCTAAGATGAGCCCGTGTGTTTCGTTAGGCGATACTAAAGGCGTCATTTCCAATTGTTCTTGTTGAGAGAAAAGAGATTAGAGACTGCCATCTCTTCCTGTTCGCCAGCCTGTCAGTGATGAAAAATATATTCAGAAATAATTACAGACTCTTTTGAACTCACTTTTCTGTCACAACGATAGTTTTTTGTAAAAAAAATATTTATTACTTATATCTTACTATTATGTATTTTATGAAATAATTCAAAATCATCTAAATTGCACGATTCAATGCTTAGCTTAACCCTTTACACTTTAATCCATTGTATAACGGGAAAAAATCAAGTCATGTTTGAGTAAAATTCTCTATATTCAATAATGACATAAATTGTAAACAATTTATTTGCAAATTTTTTTTTTTACTGTGATTATTTTTAAACAAATAAACAACTTAAAGAACATTTTTGAAGAAAACGAAGAGGTCATATTTTATGCAGAAACATAATTTTTACTTGCAACTGAGGTATATTCTACTGATTTTTAGGATGATCAGTGACTGAATTCCAGAAAACAATAATACTTTAAAACATAAAAATTAACCCTGGTGAACATAAATTATCTATTTCCCATGTTGAATCAAAACGTTAACCAATAACATATGCAATCACCACGTAAGAAAAGAAAAAAAACGTATGGTCAAAACTATCAAAACATGGCTAAATTTACTGTAATTTCGCCTCTATGGGAACACCAAAAGTTTCGGCAATTTTAACAAAAGCACTTTGGCCATGATTTTGGCTAAATCAACCACAATATATAGAGCTATAATGTTTAGTAAATGGGGCAAAATTTAGTAATTTTATCATGACTTTTTAGAGCATAAAAATAATTTATTCAGTTATAAATTTTTTTTCAGATTTGTATTACTTACTAAATGTTTGGTAACAAGTACTATAATTTTGAAAACTAGAATTTTCAGTAAACCATTACTATCTGAAAGGAAAAATTACGAAATGAATGGTTTATAAATACCAAATATTGTGGTCTTATTACCAGAATTATAGTTCAGCATACAATTACCATTCAGCACGGTAATTTTACCAGAATTTTTTTCCCCGTGACAGAATTATTCTGTTTGGTTATATTAGCTTCAACTTTCAGTTATTTCAACAATAATTGCAGACACAATACTGTTATTTTCAAAGATAAAAAGTGGCTAGTTATTAAAGATTCAGTGTTACACTGTAAAAAATTCCGAATCAAATTACGGTATTAAGTAACGGCACTTTGTATGCATCATCCATAAAATCCATTTTACATTAAAATACATTTTTACCGTAAAATATAATAGCATAATTTTTACAGTAATATTTACTTAATTAGAGTCATTCGATGATGTTATGGTGATTAATGCTGTAAAAATTACGATACTTTACATGTTTTGCTCCTTAGCATGTTTTGGTAAAAATGGATTCAATGGTTAAAAAGTACCGGCTCCCTGCCTGTGCTAATAGTATAGAGGACAAAATAAAAATTTTCTTAAAAATGTCTGATAATTATTTTTTAGCATATGTTTTTAGAAATTTTGGCACCTCTCAATTTATCTGTTTTAATATCTCTTTTGAACCAAAAATGTATAAAAATGATTAAAGCGTCCCGAAAATGACACCCTCAATTGCAGCTATTAATAATATTTATTTATAAACCTCGTTGAACAGTTGACCCTATTTAAGTTTACGACTACCAATATTGAACTCCGTAGCCTTGTAATTTTGACCCCAATCCAGAAGACAAGGGAACTTCTGAATCAAGTATTGCCTCAATGGAGGAATTTCTGATGGAACTATTTGGGTTGCATGAGGAGGTAACACACGCAAATCTCCCACGGATATCCTGACGGGACTCTAAACCATGATCCTTCTACCACTGAGGATAATTTACGTCACCACTGTAGTTGGTGCGAACCGGGTGCGCATTTCATATCACTATGATTCGCACCCAGTTCACCTCATAGGAAGTTGATTACTCTTCCTCCTTATCCATCACTGCTCAGCTATTGATTATAATTAGAAAAAAAAGGTGAGCAATTCCTGTAAACAAAATAGACAACATATATAAAAAGTGGACAGAAATTTTTTACCTTACTAATATCTTATTTGCTTCATCATCGAATTAAGCGAAATTTGTGTTCACTATATAGAGAGCTAAAAAACTTTTTTTTAAATGTTTTATAAATATTTTTTAGCATATGAATATGTTTTTAAAACTTTTGACACCTGTCCTTACTGTCAAATTTCACTTTTGAACCAAAATTTATAAAAAATAATTAAAATGTCCATGAAATGACCCCTTCAAACACAGCTAGAAATTTGCCACCTAACCCTATACTTGATATTAATGTCAAAGTTCTCCTTTAAACCAAAATATTATTAAAGTGCCCAACAAATAGCCCTCTCAAAAGCTGCTATTAATAATAATAATTAAACAAGAGAGAGAGAGAGCAATGCCTATTACCGAAATAGACAATAGTATATACTAAATGTTGGCTACACAGAATTTTTTTTAACCTGCCTCATATCATCTGCCTGCATCATCATCGTATTCAGCTACACCCATGCTAACTATATGGAGGAAAAGGACAAATAATTTTTTTTAAAATGATTTAAAAAATTTTTTTAGCATATGTTGACGTTTTTAGAAATTTTGACACCTATCCCTTGACTTTATATTGATATCAAAGCTCTATTTTGAAATTGCTGCAACTTCTCGAACTAATGAAATAAGCTGAGCTAAATCAACTGATTTTTACTGATTTCAAATCGGTTATTTAATGAAAAGTAGTTACGTACATGCTATAAAAACATTTATAAAAATGTATGCATTTCAATATATTTTGCTGATTTGAGAGATCATTGGTTTTATTGTCCGTACTTTTTTTGCAAATAAGCGTTTTCACATACCAGTTTTTAAGAGTTTAAATGTACCTCTTATTGAAAATTTTTTGACAAACATTTTTGTTTTAGGGAATTTAAGTAATTATTGAGCAAAAACGAAACGCGTTAATAAATGTTTTGGGTTACACAAGTTTAAATGAAGTTTGAAACTGTTTTGACGGTCTAGGGTAGAGAAAAAATTAAAAAATATTTTTGAAAACAGAACAAATTAGTTTCCCGTCATATATTTCATTGATAATAATTAAATTAAGATTTAGCAAAACTACTTTATTAAATTTTTTATAGTAAATTCTAAATTAAACTGAGTTGACTAAAAAGTAGATGCTTTAAAATTAAATATAAAATACATAGCTCATTAAGGAATGTTAAATATTTCTTTTGAATTTTGCAAGTCAAATTATTAAGCGAAATCAATAACGCTGTATTATTATTTCCGAATAATTTAGATATTTCTTTCTATTCGGAATTCAAATGCCTCCCAGTCCGATCGTGCCACGAGTGCCGTTACTTCTTACAGTAACTTGATCCTGAATTTTTTATACTGTAGTTCGTTTTGATAAAGGGATACATAAGGTGTTACAATATCATTCAAAATCTAAGAGATTAATTTATGTTCAAAATCTTATAATTCATTTTTATTTTAAAATGTTCACACGAAACAATTAGGCTGGTATTTTGCCAAAATACTCTGACAATATTAATCTTCATATATTACCTGTTTAAGCATGGCTGTACATGAAAATTTCTATTTTCAGTTGCGCATTGACACGAGCAAAATCTAATTTACTTTACTCTTTTGGCAGAAAATTTTTCAAGGTAATATTAAACTCCGTATATTAAGATTTTTTTTAAATAATTTATATGTTTATAAAAATTGGGATTAAAGCATACAGTTTATGCATTCGAATTCAGACTAAATGCATATTACATATAGAAAGTAAATTTAGTCTCGTATTCTTATAAGTTTTCATGATTGTTTAATTAATACTCCCCGTGCAAACTGCAGAGAAATACCGTAACGAAATAATTCTGCCGGAAAGCTTAAAAGACAACAGCAATAAAAGCATGAAAAAAATATTCAATAATTTGATAATTTAATTAAAATTAAAATCTTAGTTGAAATATATTTAGCATGGCTGGGTAATTCCAGTAAAACGAATGTCAAAGTGGTTTTTATAATGAATCAAACTTGTTTTGCATCAGAATAATGCATTCACTGATATTTTTATTCTATATTATGATAAAAATTTCGTAATAAGTCAATTTTTTTCCAAAATTGACTTATTACAACATCGAGTTATAATTTTTCACTCAAAGTAAATTTTCATTGAAATTACCAATATTATGTAAAATAATACAAAACTGAGCATAGTACAGTTAAGTGGTATCTATTATAAGCCCTTCACTGAAAAAAAGTACCGGCACTCTAAGTGCCATAAAATCCATCAACCGTGAAATCTAATTTTAGCGTTATGGAACAAAATATCTATCATGTTATGGAACAAAATATCTGATATACCGTAATTTTTACAGTAATAATTACCGTAAAATCACTGAATCACTCTGCAAATATGAATATTACTGTAAAAATTACGACATAATATTTGACCGATGAGGAAACCAAACCGCCGGTACTTAATACTGTAATTTGATAAGGAATATTTTACAGAGTACGACTATTTACTTTCGAAAATTTCTTCGAATAACAATTATAATGATAGTTGACTTGTGTTATTAACTTCAATTTTTATTACCCCGCGAAATACCATTACTCATACCAGTTAAAAGAAAATAACAAAGTAAAATAACAAAATAAAAACATTTTTTCGCATAAATTTCAAAGCCCACTTAAAAATATAGCTGAACATTTTGAAATATTTTTGAACTTTAACAATACGGTTGCTTATACATATTTTCTTGGAGGGTCAACCATTAAATAAATTTTTTTAAGGAAATATGAGTTTTGGATTTTAGTGGCGTTCACAACGAACCCTAATTCACCACGCAAGGATCTGTTTTTAAAATATCTAAAGGTATAACTATTTAAAAAACAGCTTTAATGAAATATGAAAAAACAATTACATTTGATTTAAATAATTTTAATGCAGCTTATGCTTCAATTAAATCATTTTTGCTATTCATTGAGTTTACAGGTAAAAGTTTTTCATTAAAAAGTACTTAAAACTCTATTAAATGGGAAAAAAAAGTAAAACTTTAAGGTAAAAGTCATCATTATAGGCATCAAAAACTGGAATTCTCCTTTTCGTTCGGACGAATCATTTTGATATCGTATAATTTTATTGTCATTGAACTCTTTGAAATTTAAATTGTAGCATGATTAATGAAAAGCTTATTATTAATAATTGTGAAGTAATATATTCACTTATCTAGCTCAATGTGACAACTCTGGCTGAAACATGAGTGTTCAGCGTTAAGCTTACGCATGACTAAATGGTTTGAATATGCAAATGATAAATATTAAGGATTAAATTCCCAAATTGATTGACTTCTGGAATATTTTACCATCTGAACATTAGAAAATTAGATTTCTTTTTCTTCCAAAGTGTTTTTTTAAACATAATTATACATTTTTCGAAGAGTAATTAACAACTTGTAAATGGAAATATTAATTTAGTACAGATATGTAACTTAATTCATTAGTGTTAACAGTCCTTTTTTGAGAAGTGTTCTAAAAGTTCATTATAAGATGACGTAAATTCATTTTTCAATATATATATAAAGCCTAATTAAATTAAATTTGAGTGCTCATTTATTTCAAATTTCATTAAGTACAGCAAGCAGAATGCGATTGTTTGATATAAAGTATCATATATTAGTTTTAAATTTCACTTAAAAGTGTTTTCCAAATTCGTCCTATAAGAAAAGTTAGTTAAATTATTGCTCAATTTTCTTAACTTCAGTTCATTACAATTATCAGCTCACTGTTAATTGTAATGATGGAATCTTGTTTAAAATTTCGACGACTTTTTGATTAAATACATCTCTCACAACTCTACTGGAGAGTCCACAATCCTGTCTTAGAGGGGATTCTAAAAATGTATTCTATATCTTAAATTACTTATCTTCTGTCTTAAACTAATATCAAGTGCTTAATTTTTTTTTTTTTTTTCAAATTTTATAAAGTACCTCACGTAATTTTTTTTCCATTTTAATTTGATTCAAAAGTAGATTTTTACATTGGTCATGAAAGAGAGGAAAAAAAGTTTACCTATTTATTAATTTTTTTTAATTAACTTGGTTTCGTGTTTATAACGATGGTACCTTGTAGTCAAAATTTTGACTACTTTCTGATTAGCAAGAGCCCTTAGCTATTCAATCTTTGTTTGACCGATATGAACAAAATCTTGGCCAAAGAATACCTAAAGAGGCCTTTTCATTTCAATTCTAACCTTCAGTAAGGATAGGTTCGAAAAGGGACGAAATATATTGCACCTCCAAAACCCGTTCTACTGTCTCCCCTACATTTTTAGTGGGGGTGCGTGTGTGTAACCCGAAACTAATCGACTAACCACTGTCGCAGAAGGGGGATTGCAACCTGCGGGGGTCAACTAGCTTTCAAAAGATATCAGAAGAAACTCACTCTTCATCTTATATTATGCTTTTTCTCTTTCTAAGAAAAACTTAAAAAATATTTTTTTTAACTCTAAAACGACTTTATTTATTTTCAAAATAGTTTTATCATTTTATTTAACATGCACTTTTTCTANTTACCTGAAACTTTATGATTTATGTCAAAGTTAGAATTATTTTCTAAATTCAAACTTTATCACAAACTAAAGAGAAGAAAATAATAAATTCAAATTTTAAGAACTACGTTTTGCACGTGGACTAAAAAGGAAAAAACAATATTAGTTTTGTTAGATGAAGTATAGAGGACGCATGACTTTCATAATAAACTTTTTCCCCCAACAAAAACACCTTAACACATCCCATTTTTCGAATGTTCCGGAAAAAATATAATTATCTTCATTAAAAAGAAATATTTCATTCTATTATTAGTAAGGCAGAATGGAATTATTATTTCTTTTCATTTTCTTAGTTAAGTTATTTCATTCACACCGAGCAAAGGTATTAAAATTCTTGCTAATGTTTTTTTTTTTCTTCAAAAATTCATATGACCTTTCAAAATGTTACCAATCATTTCAGGTAATTTTTTTTTTAGCTTTTGCTTTAGTTGTTTTCACAATTTATACAAAATATTCTGAAAAAAAATTGCGGTAATTTGATTATTTCAAATTTAAATATTATTTCAGATTAATTTACTAGAGGCACAAAACAGAATTTCTTTTTCTATATTCAAATTTACGATACCATATTTCAATAATCATTTATTGTAACAAGTACCACAAATATTTTTTCAAAAATATAGATGCGAGTTGCATAAAACGTACCACTTTCCAAAGTTTAAAATTATTCTATGCAATCAATTGTGTAGTTTAAAAATTAAGAACTGTACAGTTTGAAAGAATAGTTCGTCACTGAAAAAAAAAAGTTTACTCAGAACTATCAGAATATGGCTAAATTTACTTGATATTCTGGCTCTATAGGAACACTAAGAAAATACAGTTCTTTTTATTATTGTTTTGGTTTTTTTATCGACCATGGAGTAAAAACCATTTATTCTGTAAAGTTTGCTTTTCAACTTCGTATTTTTACTAAATATATGGTAATAAGAACGATAATTCCAATTTACCAGAATTTCTGGAGGAACATTACCATAACGAATGGAAAATTACCAAATGAATGGTTAAAATACCATAAATATTGGTTTGATTACCAGGATTCTAGTTTCTTTACCACACTTGTCATTACCATACAAGTATAATAATTTTGTCAGGATTTTTTCTCCGTGTACAAATAACCGAGGTGGTTTTATAACTACCACTTACAGTAACAATTTTTTAAAGATACATTTGAATACAAAAGTTCAGAATATTAATATTTTATATGAAAAAAATTCACTTTCAATTATTTTTGCATTGTAAGCAAATTTTGTTTTTCTCTGCAAAATTGTAATTTCTTTTTATTAAAAAAAGTAATGAATGCTGTTGCAGAATTGAATTTTGGAAAAATTTTATCAGATGTTATGTTAGCAGTTAAAAGAAAATGTTATTATATTTCAGATAAGTGATTATGGCTTAGATAAAAAAGTATCTAATAATACTCTTTCGCACTTCCTTTGATCTATATCATTTTAAGCACCCAACTATAAAACTTAAAATTTACTCCCTCTAGTTTCGCACCATTTATATTTTCGGTTTATTGGGAATGTTTAGAGCCGATTAACAGATTTTGACTAAAGATGAAGAAAAAGAAATAAATGTTATCGGTGTGAATTCCATTTTGAGCTTTTAAAAGCCTGTTATTAGTGACAAAATAATATATTAAAGAGAATATGTTTTTGGAGTCTGTCAGTTGCAGACGCAATATGACAGTCTCTCAACAGCTTCATCTTGTTTTAGTTTTATTATTATTTTTTATTGTTCTGTTTTATAAGTTCCTCTGGCACTTATTCAAAAGGGGTCTTTTGCCACTTCGAACCCTAGAATTGTTGGAGGTGGGAGGGGGGTATTACACATTTTGTAGAGACTATTCGACTATCTTGTCTTCAAGGGTGGTGTGAATGAATTATGACCTGCAAAGTGTTTGCGCAGTTTATTCCGAGATTTTTCTCCTCATTCAATTTAATGTATGGTGAAAATTTGAAAACAATATTTCTCGAATTTGCGTTTAAAAAATAAATTAGTTTTCAAGTTTTATTCAATACTTAAATTCCTAGAAAATTTTACAAGGCATAAATACATTAATTCGATTTAATTTTATTCGGAAGAATTTTTCAAATTTGAAAAGATTTTTCTAGAATTTAACCTTTAAAAAAATTTTTTTTGTAAGTTTTTTTCAATGTTTGAATTTTTAAAAATATTGAAAAGGAGTAAAAAGAATTTTCATTATTCATTCATATATAATGTGTATTCATCAAGACGTGATGTTAAGAACTGGAAGAAAAAAAAAATTTAAAAATTGGAGTATTTTACGAATGGTAAATGATTTATTTCATGTTAGCATAAAATTTCCAAGATTTTAGATAAATTTTTTCGAAATATGTGCAATATCTGATTACAAATTTCCGGACTCAGCCGCTGTTGTTGTATTTTTCTTTTCTGAGATGAACAAGAATGTTAAAGATAATTTTAAAACTTTAATGACACAAACTGAATAATTTTCCTTCAGCAGTTGAATATTGGGTCATTTATTTCTGGCGTATAATAAGCAAATTTAACCAGATCAATATACGAAGTTGTTAATGAAAACCTCATTTTGAAACAACTGTGCACAATTGGATAAGAATGATAAAAATTGAGCACGGGAAAAAATATGGTGAAATTACTATTCTGTATTGTAAGAAAATTTCTGCTAAAAAAAAAGGTTAAATAATAAAGATTAAATAAATAAAAATAAGCATAATTTTAGTTAATAAGCCAAAATATAGGATATTAGAACCACCTACTTGGCAATTTTTTCGTTCACATGGTAACGGTATATCGGAAATACTGGTTTTCAAATTAAAGTACTTATTATCATACGTTTAGTAAAAAAATACCATATATATATATAAGTTCAAAATGAAGATAAAACAAAGGCAAATTATAGACATATGTTTTCATATGTCTATAATTTTCCTTTGTTTTATCTTCATTTTGAACTTATCCAATGAGTTCTGTTTACTTGCAGCTTATGCGCAATAAATTAAACTTACTGCTTTTCTTAACTTTCTTCGTGTTTTCTTGAATTTATTTATTTTGTTGTATATATATATATATATATATAGTTGTTTGTCATTTTTTTAATTATTATTTTTCTTCCCCTCCCCCTTTTTTTTCATATGTCTGTAATTTTCCTTTGTTTTATCTTCATTTTGAAATTATACAGCAGAGCGCCGATTATCCGAACCCTTATTATCCGAACGTCCAATTATCCAAACTATGTCCGAATTCGCTTTTTTTCTTCTTCTCTTTTTTAAGTTTAGAATTTTTTTTAACTTATCGACAATTTTTCTNTAAATTTAGAAGAATAAATAATATCCACTACATCTGAAGACCATATTTAATTTACAACCTTTTTTTTGATGCATGATGATAAAAGATGCCTGGAATGTAGTAAAGACATCGACGCCTAGAAAATCTTGAAATAAAATTCTTAACAGAAAAACAAACGAAATTGGAAGTTTCTGATACAGCAGAAGAAATAGAAGACTGGTATCGAGACACTGAAAACGACCCAGGATTTCAAATTTTAAATGATGATGAAATTGTTGCTGAAATTTTGAAAGAAAATCTGAACTCCACAGACGAAGAGGAAGAAGTAGGTAATCAAGTTCAAGATAGCGGACCTTCTCATATAGAAGCGTGCAATCCATTAGATATTGCAATGAATTGGCTAGAACGTCAAAATGATGTTGATCCAATTCAGTTGACTTATTTTAAAAAGAATAAAGAATATGGCTGCTCAAAAAAGAGAATCTTCTTTGAAAAAAAAGCCTTTGCTGAATTTCTTTTGCAATGGAAAGTAAGGAAAAATGTGGTAAAATCAGTAATTGACAAAAAATTATAAAAAACTGAAATGTGATTTTAAAAAAATTCAAAATGAAATAAATAAATAAAAAATATTTTAAAATTGAAAAAAAAAACAGAAAAACATTTAAACACTAAGAATAAGCAATTTTAGCAATTAAGCTATTTTAGATAGTACTACCTAAGTCTGAAAAAAGTGTGAAAGGAAGTTAGGGCATAAATAATAATCATTTAAACTAGATTTTAAACAACAACTCGGAACCGAACCACGTTCGGTTCCGAACAGCTTGGATATTCGGCGCTCTACCATATATATATATATATATATGTGTGTGTGTGTGTGTGTGTGAGTGTGTGTGTCTGTATATATATTTAAATTAAATATAGCTGATTAAATTATAAATTATACTTTGAGAATTTAAAGTGCGGAATGTCTATTCTTTTAATTTCATATGTTTTGTATAAGTCACGATTGTGCGAAGTGTTTTTACTTCTCACGGAAGCTAATTAAAGACAAGAAATTTTTGCCTCTACTATTTATATTTTTAAAGAAACACACCCACACAATATTTTGCTTGCAATTGCTTTACGTATTATTGCTATTAATTATTTTATGCGTGTTTAAATATATTCATCGCATCGTCCATTTTTTGTCTCCAGAACTAAACGACTTTTCAACTGTTGTTCAACTAGGAAACCAAATTGATTTTTCCTCAGTATTTCTAGTCAAAATCACGTTTGACCAAAAACGCAAGCATAATCATTTTATCATCAAATTAGGAGTGGAACAATATAAAAAGAACGATATAAAGGGTAAAATGCAAAATACATCAGGAGTGTTTGAGCAATTCTAATACTCCTACCTCCATAATATTTTATAAAATGGGCTTCATGTGTAGTTCCATATTTCTTTATCAAATGATTTATCATTGTTTCTTAAAGGAAATAACCATAACAAGTGTATGATTTTTAACTGCTGGTTAAACCAGGTAAACAAACTTAGTATATGTAGGAAAAACCATATTTGACCAAAATCACTAGTATGATAAATTTGTCACCAAATCAAAACAAGATGAGATAGAATGTAAAATATAATGCAGGAGTGGTATGGAAGTATAATACTTCTAGATTCACAGTACTTTTTAAAATGGGATTCCCAGATATCACCATATATTCACCAAATCATTTACTATTTCTTTAAAAATTTTTTTAAGAAATGTATTCAACATTTTACGACTTTTTAGAGAGTTTTTTTTTTTTACTATTTCATGGCCATATTTGCCCCAAAACACACGTATGATAAATACATCGCCAAATCAAGAATGGAAAAAGATAAAATAGAATGCGAAACGTGATGCAGGAGTGGTGTAGTAAGAGTTCTACAGTCACGATAATTTATAAAATAGGTTTCACATTTATCTCCTTATATTCACCAAATCCTTCATCAGTTTTTTTTAAAGAATATAAATGCCTTCAACATTTTACGACTTTTTAACTGCTTTTAAATCAGGAAAACAAATAGAGTGTCCTCAGTATATCTAGGCAAAACCATATTTGCCCAAAAACACAAGTATGATAAATTTATCACCAAATCAAGAATGGAACAAGATAAGATAGAATGCAGAATACATCGGGAAAGTTAAGGAAATATAATACTTCCACAACCCCCTGACACTCCCCTAATTTCGGGACTCTAAAGTCCAATTTAAACACATTCCTATTAAAAAGTCGTTTTCAGCCGAAAAGAGGGGGTGTGGAGAGGGTCATTTTTTCCTCGTTTTTTATTTTCCACCTCCGTATTTTGAGACTGTTTATGTTAACTTTATTTTTTTCAACTTCTATAATTTTGCAGGGGGATGTAGGAAAGAAATCTATCGATATGGATCTTTTGTTTAAGTGCAGGGGGGGGGAGTGGAAACTTTCGAAGAAAAGAAAATACCCATGAGGAAAAAATGTAGGGTAGAAACGGTTCAATGTTAATTTGAAATAAAAGATCGGATTTTGGGCTGCCTCAATTATAATTCGCTTAGGTTTCTTCTGGAATAAATACTTCTGTCAATCACTTATGGAAAGTTTTATAATATTTTGAATGTAACTTAAAGGCCTTTTCGAATATACGTCTCACAATATATATATTTTTTTCAAATTGATTGTTAAATGAATTCGAAATTTTCGTTTTAAAAATTTTTCTTTATATCGTATAAACTCCTCGCTGTATTCAATAATTTTGAAAGCAAACTTAAAGCTTATTTGTGAAGCTGGATTTGCTTTCCATATGTTGTTTAACTGGTTGTTGGTTCAATTTGAAATGAAACGGAAATTTTGTTTTAATTCGTTTTCGTTATCATATAAATTCTTCGGTGCATTAATAATTTTACAATTTTCGAAAGCAAATTTCAAGAGAATTTGTGAAATCGGCGCTTCTAACAGTTTATTTCAAACGATTTTTGGTTGAATTTGAAATTAAATGTAATTTTTATTACTTTTGCTTTCATCTCGTAAAAACTTATTGATGAGAGCCGCAATGACTCAGGGGATAGAGTGTTCACTTTCCGAAGAGGTAAACCGGGTTCGAATCCCACCGATGGCTGGTCGAGACGAATTCTACTCTCGGTTCACACCAACCACAGTGCTAATGTAAAATATTGTCAGTGGTAGATGGATCATGGGTTAGAGTCTCCTTGCCATCAGGCTAACCATGGGAGGTTTGTGTGGTGTTCACCTCCATGTAACACAAATGCTGGCTAGTTCCATCAAAAAGTCCTCAGCGAAGGCAAAATTTTCCTAATATTTGATCAAAGAGTTCCCTTGTCTTCTGGATTGGGTTCAAAATTAGTTACGGAGTTGAATATCGTAAACCCAAAAAATTGGGTAGGCTCTTCAACGACGGTTATAAACTAAAATATAAAATAAAACCCATTGATTGAGCCGCGGTGGCTCAGGGAATAGAGCGTTCGCTTTCCAATGAGGTGGTCCAGTTTCGAATTCTAGTGGTGGCTGTTTGGTACGACTTCCGCTCTCTGCACACACTTACCGCGGTGCTGACTAGAATATCCTCAGTACTTGGCGGATTATGGGTTAGTATCCCCTTGAAGTCAGGCTAAGCGTGCTTTGCCTCTCCATATCACCCAAATAGTTCCATCAAAAATTCTTTCACTAGTTCAAATTTCTCCCGATCCAGAAGTTCCCTTCTGTTCTGGATAGGGTTCAAAATTACAAGGAGTTGAATATTGGTAGTCGTAAACTCAAATTGGGTCGGCTGCTCAACGAGGTTTACTAAAAATACATTTTCATCAAAAAGAATTTACAATTCAAAAAAAAAAAAAAAAATTAAATCAGAGATTACATATTTAGTCAGGTAGGTAGTAGGTATTATAAAGTTTTTTTTTTGTTTACAAATTGTTTAAAATGCTAGCTAACATGTTTAAAAACATGTATGGTGATATTTGTTGTTCATACCGCATCTTTTAAATTTGTCACAAATATATCATTCTTCTCAGAAACAAACAAGCAAAAAAGTAGTTATGCCACTACGTAATTTCCATATAGGATATTCTTGTGACATAATGAGTAAACTGTAAGAAATTTCGGATCAAATTATGGTATAAAGTACCTGCACTTTGGGTGCATCATGATCATTGTAAAAAATGGACACTCAAATATCACGAAACTTTCCTTGATTTTGACGGAACTATTTCCTGGTATATGCTCTGAAGAAAAATTTCTTCTAAGTGGCGTCACTTCTTCGAAGAAACGAATTTCGTCAAAACTAAGAAACGAATTTCGTCATTAAATTTTTTTCCATTATAAAAGAAAAAAATACCATGAGGCACTACCGTAAATCAAATGGTATCCAACGGGTAGTATTGTTTCGTGGGTACCACATAGGTAGATCAACATCATGCCAACAGCGCAAGGACAGACCGAACGAAGAGATAAATTACATCCGTGCCCTAAGCGAAACGCGAACCGAGGATGTACCATGAGGTCAACTCCTTGACCACCATACTGCCTTGCTAACTTATTTCGTCAATTTAGTTTAGATTGTCTAGTCTTCATTTTAGTTAACAATCTCCCATAATGCATTGCAATGAGGTTCCGAATCGAGGAAACATTTCGTCATATTTTAGTGGGTTCGCGTTTCGTTAAAAATCACGTGATTTCGTGACAAAATGATTCTAAAAATATACAGCTATATAAATAAAAAGATATACAGCTCAACGATTGCTAAATTATCAAAAGTGAGAGTTTCATTTCTGAGAGAGCGTAGAATCTATTTTTACGGTGATATATTATACCACAATTTTTACAATAATATATATTTACTTTGAGTGTTTCAGTGATTTTACAGTAATTATTACTGTAAAAATTACGGTACATCAGATTTTATACCGTAACATCGGCAAAACTGAATTTTACATTAAAAAATACCGTCACCCCGAGTGCTAGTACTTTTTAACGTAATGTGATCTAGAATTTTTTTACTGTGTTAAATATAAATTTTATCATTTGGTAAAAATTAACACTATCGAACGCAATATAATTGGCAATTTTATTTGTTCAAATATCTTAAATAAATAAAGTTTTATAAACATTTTACATTTTCTTGAACATTTACTTACGTTCATCTCATGAAATCTTTTGAAAAATTTTCATTTCTCACGCAAAACACGCTTAAAATTCCATTAAAACATCGGCAGTAATAAAAATGTAAAGAATAATTGGTGCATTCTGTGAAATATTATCAGTAGATAAGAAAATATTTTGAGAAGAATATTTATTTATCAGTAAAAGATAAGTGGTTGCATAAGAATCGCATTATACATAAAAGATAAATGTCATACCCACGAAAATATTTATTTCTAAGAGGTACAATCTTGGTAACTTGCAGCGACACATGTTGCATCGAGGCATAAAATATGAAACTGCTAGATCTGTTATTGCTTATATAGACAGAAAAGGGCGTAAGAAATGAGTGTCTAAAATATATAGGCAACTATCGTGGTGGCATGGTTATTGATCAACGCGTCTTTTGGCTATACCTCAAATGGGTTTCTTTTTACCATTTTTTCCCCGCATCATCCTTTAAACAAGTGATATTGGACAACTTCTAAAAAAGATTTGGAAATCCGGGAGTGGATATAGTCTTTTTAGAGGACTTTATGAAAAAACTTGTTTTATTGAAGAAAAAAAAGAGTAATATGCGATGCACGTGGATATATTGAAAATATTAAATTAATGATAAATATCAGCTTGATATTAAATCTTAATAATTAAATTATTTCAAGTATTCACATCCTCGATATTTCTTTCACCCTCTATTAAGCATTCATAGTAGTGAATGTCAGCAATTTTATAGTAAATTAGTTTTGATATTTAAGAGTACATACGTCGCACTAGAGCTGTACAATTTGCTATTTTCGACATCTCTGAGGAGGATCATGCCATCACATCTTTTGTAAAAGGAATGGCTCCTCTCTTTGGTTGCTCGACGACCGGCACTTTATGTTGAAACAGTTTAACAAAGACCTTCGGTCTCTACGCAGGCTGATCAAAGTGGTCACCCACTCGCTCACTGACCAGTAATACTTGACTTCTGTGATGTACTGGAAACCGTTTCTTTACGATGAGTCCACAGCACGGAGTGTTATTTATGAATGGATGGATAAGCGATAATAAAAAAATATGGTTTATGACATGATTGATACATATTAATTAGCATATTTGAGGTCATACTTTAAGCCAATAAGATTGTGTCACTCCTGGAACAGTAAGTTCAATAAATTTATCGAGTTTTTCTTTATTTTGAAGTGCATGCAAATTTTAGAAAAATAGTATCAAAAACAGTGAGGCACATTTTATTTGGTTCAATACACATCTATTTATTACATGATTAATTGACATTTTTCTACTACTAAAATTCAAATTTTTGTTTTAATCTATATTTAGTTACACGTATTTGGCTTAGAATGAAGATAAAAATCACAATTACATATGATTACAAACATTTGATCGATTGCTCCAAAATGCATATTGCCGTCATTTTGTTAGTTAAACATAAATATAAAATCCAAGAAAGACTTTCAGTATAAATAAAATAAAATTTCTTGACTAACTAAGTAAAATATATACAAGCAATAAAATTATACATATATACAATAATTTCGATTAGGGTACAAATAAAATTCTCATTGTGAGACAATTAAAAAGAACGATTGAAATAATAATAAAAAGTATGCAAATTTGTAGTTGAGAGTGCTGAAAGTCTCTTCTCTCAGCTATTCCCGCAATTAAAGAAAAGAAAAAGAAAAGATTCTTCTCAAGAGAAAAGCAAATCTAAATATAAATTTCATTTTCTTTTTTTTCTTAACAAAGAAGTTTCACTCTTTCTTTGGAAAAACTAATTAGAAATCACGAATTTTGGACACAACTTACTTATGGTACGTATATGGGACGTACAAGCATATGGTACGTACAAACAAATGGTACGTACAAAAAAGCTGATTATCTTTGTCTCACAATAAATATAAATGAGACGACATTTAAGTTGATAGCTTCAATGCGAATGAGAATTATATCTGTTCAAAGTTTAACTTTGAAGCTACTCAATAACATATTTGATTTCAAATATCAACGAAATTTCAAGAGATTTGCTCGAAATAAATATTAGTCCTTTAATCAGGAATTTTTATCTAGGAAAATACATTTTTCTTTTCTTTTTGAAAACCTTTGTGGTTTCAAGTAAATTAATATGTATTTTTGATTGAATTAGTTCTAATATGAATGAATTACGAATTGGTAACTGTACTTTTCATTTTGTGGTTTAGAAGCATCTTTTTGAATTAAATAGATAAGAAAGTATATAATTCATTAAAAATTAACGAATAATTATTTATATATTTTATATTTATTAAAAGCTATATATATAGAAGAAATTAATTTAAAAAAATTAATTTAAAAAAATTAAAATTGGGAAAATATTCTTCTTAGAACTGAGTTGAAAGCGTCTGAGTTCAATAGAAGTTTTGAAAATAAAGCTTTGCATGAAATTATATTTTTAAAAAAAGAAAAGAAAAAAAGATAAATAATAATCTAATTTATTTTTAGCTGGTTTGGAGTAAAATAATTCATTATTTTTAACTGTTATGTTTAAGCTTAACTCAGTATACATTCACATGATTATTGAGATTAATTCATGCATAATTTACCTCCTTCATCATCTAAATTACGATATTATCATACCTTTCTAACAGCTACATCATACATTCTTCGTGAAAATTTAAAATCTAGTATATAATAAAATATTATCCATCTACCAATCTAAGAGCTCTTTTATATCCAATTCAAATTTTGCTTTATGTGTTTAGCTGATTAAAAAATATCATTCTCCGCAGTAAGGTCTATTATTTCTAAGAGATCAACTTCAATATTTAACAATCGATTATTAAAAAATAAACAATAAATATAGCAATAGGAACATCATTGTTGTGAAAATATGGTTTGAACTAAACTTAGAATTTTTTAAAATGCAATAAATTTCATCAATTACATATAAAAGGCAAAACACTAAGAATCACACGCACAAAATACTACGAGATAATGTGGATATATCCATTCATTGTTAATAGCAATACAATTCACAACATTTAGTATTTTTTTATAAGTCATACCCGTTTACAAATACCCGCTTTACAATTTTGATTATCATTACATATACGGAAATTATCAAGAATGAATCAATGAAGAAATTCTTGAGTAACAACTTATTAATTCTTGATACATTTCAAATTAAATATACGTAGTACCTCTTATGATAAATAAAATACTTTCTGTTAAGTGCCTCATTTTTACGTACTACACAATAGGAACTATCCTATAAAGATATTTCACTATAGGAACACCCAGGAAATATGAATAAAATCATACGCATACATTTGAAAACAACTTCACTTTTCAAATTATAAAGGACTTCTTCAATTGAAGAATTATTTCACATTACAAATTAAAGCATTTTTCTTAACTTATAAGTGAAGTTTTTCTTGATGTAATATTCTACCGCAATAAATATTATATTGAACAACAAGGAAGTTATGGAAAGAAGACATTATAAAATAACTTCGCAATAAATTGCATTTTGAACTTCGTAATTTTATCAAATTTGTTTAAGCAATTAAATTGAGTTAATTATAATTCAATATTAAATATTTTTCTTTTTTATAAGACTCTACTTTATACAAAAATTATACAATTAAAAAAAAATTACAAATGCAACATAACTTTTTAAAAGAAATTGATATTTAAAAATGCGTTATAAGTTTAAAAACGTTAACTTATTAAATTAATTGAGTCCCAAATACTCTAGTATTTAAAGAATCTATAAGAGTTTTCAAACTTGGAAAAACTATAAAATAAATTATATATATAAAAGTGGATAAACATTATTCTTCATCACAAGATATAGAATTTAAAAAAATAATTAAAAAACACTTAATTACGTCTTTAAATAAATGTTATTTAGCTTTGGTACTTAAATTAAATCATTTAGCTCAACTCAAGGAATTTTTGAAAATACAATATGCTAACCATAACGTATTTGGATCAATATTACAACTTCAAATAACAAACACTTTTTTTTTTATCATGTTACGAAAAATTTCAACATTTACTAAATCTAAGCAGGCAAAAAGTAAAGTTAGTTTTTATTATACAACCATATTAAGAAAATAAGCTCCAGGAAAAGTGAATTCCAGCTTTTAAAACGTTTGATTCATCATGGAAAAAAAAAATTATCTACATGAACTATATGCGCAATTTTGAAATGGATCATAAAAATGCATATCTAAAATAACTCCTTGGTTTAAAGTGAAATTTGTGAAAAAATGCAGCGAAGATGAAAAGCATGGGGTGTAGAGAAAAAATCTGCAATCCCCTACGTAGACTTCCTCTTGAATAATGTATGAGATCCAGTTCACAATGTTTAATCGCTCGTATGATTAGAGATGCTTTCGCAGGATAATAAAACTATTATCAAAGCTCTTAAGTCAAGATGTTTCTTTCTTGTCGAGTTCGGATTTTTTTTTTCTAACCCCTCCCCCGCTTTTGGTGCGACGTTATTACAATTTCAAACTCTTTTCACGAGATAAACGAAATGCGTGAAAAAAGTTATCATAAATCAGTTTCAAGCTCTTGACGAAGATAAAATGGCTGCCAGTGAATTATTCTTCTGAATTTATACATAGCAAATCGAGCCAGAAGTAATTTTAATACGTGTTTTGTTTTGATTATAAATTGCCTCAGTGTGAAGATCACATTGGATTGGAAATGACCTCATGCATAAACACCGTACCTTACTTAAATTAATTTGAAAACTTCAATTATTAAATTTATTTTGAATTTTTATTTTAGAATAAAAGGTTTACAAAATATAAGTAGAAACTCTTATGTAGTATACTTTTAATGTTACAAAATAAATGAGAAATTATACAACTTAAAATATAATTGTATTTTCATTAATGGAGAAATTTCGTTGAAATTTGAGTAAAAAAAATATACATTTTAAACTATAATTGTTTTCAGCTTATTTGAAATTTGTGTTACTAAACCATTCTGTACTCGAGTTATTTTTAAATAAGTAACAATAAATAATTTTAATTGAATTTTCTCAATAGATTTCATTTGATAGATTTTGAAAACGTCTTTAAATAATGATTAAAAAAAGCACCTATTAAACATCATAATTATTTTTTTAATATTAACAGCTGTTTGGTTATTTCGATCCGAATAGGATAACAATAGGCTACCGCAGATTTGCCACAAGCAAAAGGACTCATTTTCCAAATCAACAACTCCTTTCGGCAGTTTTGTTTGTATGAATAACCACCCTTTGCCAAAGGAAAATTTGGTTACTGAACAAAAGGAGGACAGATCTAGAAAGGGTTTTTCTGTTGAAAAACAGGGAAGTCACAAAACTTTTGTGTGGACTAGTAAAGATTCGCACAAAAACCACTTCTATAAAGCCTAAATGGTTGTCCTTTTCAAAAAGCAGGTGAGAACTCAGGCAAAAAAGGTAAAGATTGTGTGTCAAACCATGAAACAACAGAAGAAGAATAGTCTCCCTATAAAAGGGTGAAATCTGGAAAAGACTAATGGTTTTTGTACGTCACTTTTCGTGAGACGCCAACTGAGATGGGATACCGATATGGGTGTTCTTCAAACCCTTTTTTGATGGAAATATGGTAGTCCCTTTACGTAGTTACACTTCAGCACCAGGTTCCAAAGGGTAAATTGAAGGTTTTGGACCAAAAGGGGTGGAGAAAAAGTTTTACGGACGTTACGTTTAATGACAGCAGTCAGTAGTACCCTAGTACTGGAATGTCAGCTAGTAAAAGGGTTAGGAACTTCAAAAATAAAATTTGACACCTAAACGAGATTAATCATTTTTTAATCTTTATAATCGAACCACCTGGCTTAAAAATAGATTTTTAAAAGATTTTTTTTTTTGAAGCTGCAATCAATAAGGCATTGATAAAGTTCAAAAATGCAAATATTTTGTCCTTTTAAAATAAACCAATGATATTGGATATGGTGGACCTTATCAATTATATATAGCATACAGTTTTTTTTTCTGTTTAATTTTCCATTATTCGCCACTTTAGTAATATTTAACTTCCTTAGAGAATAAAATAATGCATATACAGATAAGTATTTTTATAATTATAAAACAAATCGTAAAAAGCACAATAAGATAAAATTATAAGTCATTCCAATAATATTTATTTTACTTATTATAATGATAAGAAGTACATATAGTACTTGTTTGACTCATCATAGTTTTTAACCATTAAATGCGTGATGATATTGCCGTGATCTTCCTCATTTTTAATCCATAATCCCTTAAATATTTTGTAAAGAAAAATATAATTGTAAGAAAAATAATAATAATCAAAAGCAAGCTGATTAAAATGAAAAATCAGTGCAACGATGTTTATGCATGTAAGTTTTCAGCTGTGTATGATGATAAATGTATACAAATTAGCACTTGTATACATAAATGTATACATTTTAAATAAAAATGCCAGTGACTAAAACTCATAGTATAATAGTGAATACACTCATTAATTTCATTTTAACTTTAGTATTTAAACACTGTCCATCAATATTTTTTGAAAGAATCTGTATTTTTCACCATTTCTCTCTTTCATGTAGTTTGGTATAGAACTACAAAATGAAACTTTTTAATACTTTTAGTGAAAAAGAATAAAATATTTGTTAAAAACCATATATGTTAAAACCATAAAAAAATAAACTTTAAATTTACTGTTTAAAAAAAAATGAAGTAATCATTTTATAAACTTGTCTTTAAAATCACATTTTTGTGCATATAAGGATTACTATTTGATTGTTTGCTCTTCTTTAAAAATTCAGTACCCGTTTCGATGATATTTACTGTCTCACAACCCATTCCTGATAATTATCATAAGACAATTCATGATAGTTGCAATCTGACAATTCATTACAGATAATTACCATTTAACAAATCATTGGTGATAATTACCTTCTGACAATTCATTGCAGATAATTACCAATTACACTAATTCATAGTGCAACTCAAAAGAAAGTGCATATAAAAATACTGCTCTCGAATATAATGTATAAAGATTATCACGAATATTGCTTAACAAACTTAGGTTAGTATAGTTTCTCGTTGTTGTGGAAGAAAAAACATCCCATCTTTGCTGCTCTCGTGACTAAGTGTAAAACCAGAAATATGCATAAGAGTTTGTTTATTTTGTAAAATTTCAGGAAGATCAGGATCGCAATTTGGATTGCTCAATGGACTTGTGGAAGGAACTGGATTTGGAAATTTATTTTCCTTCTTAGCTTTCATTCTGCGATTCTGAAACCATATCTTAATTTGCCTTTCTGTAAGACCAAGTGTATGAGCTATTTCAACACGACGTTTTCTTGTGAGGTATCGAGTAAGATGGAATTCTTTTTCCAATTCTAAAGTTTGATATCTGGTGTAGGTTTGGCGACTTCTTTTTGGTCCTGGATTTGTATCTGCAAATATAGAAACATATTATAGAGGTAAAAATTTTAAAACTCCAAAATATATCATAAGTTATTAGAATCATTTGCATTCTATTCCAGTGGTTTTTACGGAACCCTAAATGATGAACCCTTTTTCGATTATAAGCAAAGTATATAAAGATAACTTTGAGCGCATTAACAAATAAAATAAAACTTTACTTTAAGAATATTTAATAAGAGGAATGATAATCATTCTATCAAATTATGTCCAACAATTGAATTCGCAATCCTGGAGATGAATCTTGTCTCTTTTGGTTTATTTACATAAGCTGAAAATGAATGAAATAAGCCAAATTATGATTTTAGTTGAAATGAATACTAAGAACAACTGCAATAAATGCACGTTGAAAATAGTGAATGGGAAAGCATATTGTTTTACTTAGATTTAAAAAGTATGATGTTTTTTTAAAACTTGTCTTTTTTACAATGCATTGTAATTAAAAGAATAATATATTCTCCTAAAAAAAAGTGCTTTTTTCCCATTCGCAAATAGGACATAACGCGTTAAAAGCTCTCAAAAAAAAAAAAAGAAAAAAAAAAGGCGAACATTTTAAAACTTGGCAGGCGTAAATGAGAAGAGTAATTTGAAATAAAAACGTAAAGTTGCCAATAAAAAATTGGAAAAATAAAGGGGAGGAATAAAACTAGAGAAACTACAGTAGCCGAGAGAGTAAAAAAAGAAAAAAGATGAAAAATGGAACAAGAAAAACCACAGTGGCCAAGAGAGCAAATCAAGGTAAAATGTATTTCTACATGTTGTTGATAGATAGTGAGGAAATAATGTCATTAACATGGTTTAAAAATTTTATTTCTAATCACTATTGTTTCTTCTCATTCACGTCTGGCATGTCTTGAAAATGGGCCCTTACTTTTGAGCGCTTAAAATATGTCGACTGTTATTTCCTACTTATATATTTTTGAAGTGAATGAAGTTTTTTAATCAGGTAATATCTTTCCGTTTCAGTTTCTTATGACTATTTATTTAATTATATAAAGTTGAAAATGACGTGTTTTTAAAATTCAATTTCAAAAATACAAGTTTCAAGAATGAAACAATAGCCTTTAGTCAAAATATCGCATTAATTAAATTAATTAAAGCACCACACCCTCTAAGATTAACTGGAATTATTGGAACAATAAATTCCAATTCTCTTCCTCGCAGTTTAACAAGGACATAATCTCATTACACTGTACTCAGGGCCAGAGACATCTTTAAACTTGAAAATTAAAGAAAAACACGGTTGACACGAACAAACAAAGGAAAAAAGAAGCCCATAGATTTTCCTATCAAGCTCTTACCTGCATAGTGGACCCCACTAAACAAGGAACCTGAATGAACTTGATTAGTTTACTTAATCAATCTATCTTCCAACTTGTGTGGAACTCGTGTATCTTGATTTTAACGCGAAGAAAAAGATCGATATTTCTCACTGATTATTTTGTATTTTCGAAAGCTCAATTTAAAGATAAAAATGGAAAATAACAAAATTTACCTTATCGAACTTTAGTAACCGATGAAGAAAACTTTTCATTTATAACGTGTCCTTTGTTTGCTCTGTTTTGTTCTTAAAATATTTATTATTACTCTTAATTGTATCATTTTTTTTCCAATGCCCACCTGGAGAATGACATTTCCTCATACAGGTACCTGAAAGGTGGATTTGTTTCTTACCATATTAGGTGAGACAACGTTGCCTTCACAGTAAGGACAGATAATACAGAGAATGAAAGAGCATCCATGCCTTGCCCGGGATTCGAACCCAGAACATTTCTGATGCAAGGCCAGTTCCCTGACCCTACACAGGCCGGTTGGTCTCTTAATTGTATCAAATTAGTGACAATTAGTATGAAAAAAAGGTATAGGAAGATCGAGTTTATCAAATAATGGGGTTTACCAAATAATGGGATTTGAAAAACAATTTTGGAATTAGATTTATATATATTTTTTTTTTGCAATAGGTATTTGTTTGCATTTATCAGGTAATACTTTTAAAATCAGGTAAATAGCTAAAGATTTGAATTTTCAGAATTGATTCAATGTAAAATTATTAAACATAAGCTGCCAAATTATATTGAAAAGATGAAACTACCACGGATTAAAGTCTGGTAAAATTACCGTCCTATATGGCAATGACATTACTATTAAAAAAAGAGTTAATTCTGATTCATGAATCCAAATTATAAGGTATTTAAACCATTCATTTGGTAATTTTTCCCCTCACGTGCTAACGATTAACCGGAAATTCTGGTTTTAAAAATTATGGAGCCACAATTAGTAAAAAATACAAAACTGAAACTTAAATTTAAGCGAATAAAAGTTTTCATGTACATTCTCCCAGGTATTATGATAAAATTATCAAATTTTACCACATTTACAAAATTTTATCTCATATTACGAAACCATATTTCATTTCACATTTTATCAAAATCATTACCAAAATTCTTCGATAGAATTTACTGTCAATGTTACCATATTCTTGTAATTTTAACCCTTTTTCTCCATGTTTTAATGTAATTTGAGACTGCGAAAGGCTACAAAAGTGTTTAGATGTTCTCTTGCTAGCACTACATTAAAAGGCATTAAGTGAAATTTCAAACCGAAAAAGAGAGGTTATTTGCAAAAATCTTGAGAAATCTTAGTATTTTATGATAAATAGTTCAATAACAACTAGCAAAAGCTTATTCCGGATGCATCGTTCCTTTTCTATTTAATCTAAAAAAATCAAGCAGTAGTTATATATTGCATTCGGATACTGGAGAGACTCGTTCACTGAAAAAAAGTTTCGGCTCATTATAAAACTTTCATAAACTTTTTTACTACTTTTAAACAAACGTTTGGTTGAGTTATTAAGTATAAAAATGTCAAATTTGTAAGGTATAAAAAATTGCAGCGATCTGCTACTTCTGTAGGCGCTTTTGCTCTGTGAGACTAGAACTAATTGTCAAATGACTTATGACAGTTAGTGCTTTAGCTTGAAATTTTGATTTTCTTTTCAATTTTTGTTTTAGTCTTCAATTGGCTTAGTTTTTCTCTTCGCTTTTTCCCTTAATGTTTTTTTAGTGATAAAAAAGTTTTTAATTTACTAACTTCTTTGTTTAGACATCAAAGACCGGCTGGCAAGACCGCAAAATTTGGACGTTTTGAGACGTATATCTAGGATTCTAAGTAATCCCATACACCTCGGGCTTGGAAAAATATTTTTCTGGCTCGAATGAGCTCGGACCTCCAAAATCAAGAATTATATGGAACAGAATTTCTTACTTTCAGAAAAAAATAATTGAATAAATAATAAAATTTCCTATCGGATATTAATACTAATCTCCAATAGAATTTTTTACTTCGAAGAAAAACTGCCCAGCATTTTCTATGAATTAATTTAAGGCCAGAGTACTCCATTTGGTTAATTTAAAATATTCACTGTTTCTAAGGAATAGCTTTTGGTATTTGGAGCCACTGACAGATTAATACTGATTAAATATGGAGAAACTGATAATTAAAGTAAAAATAATATTTATAGAGTTTTTTTTTCATTAAAAAGGAAATTTCTCATATGCGTTTATCCTATAATTTTTTTTTAATTTCGCAAAATTTAATATTATAATTATATTATGTTATATAAGATAACACTCAGTATTATAAGAACATTATTGTTATTTTTAATCGGATTCAAACCCCATTAACAACTGATAGATCGAAAAGAATGTAATAATCTTATAATATTTCTTCATAGAAAATGTTCAAAACTTCTTATAATCATATAATTGAGTAAAGAGAAATTATATTTAAGTAAAAAAAAATCAAATGAAGTACTTTTTTTGACACTTTTAGAGGAACTTTTTATTATTATTATTTATTTATTTATTTAATTAATTTTTTATTGAAAAACGAAAACAAATGCATATTGCATAATACATATTCATATCATTAAAATTGTGGATATCTCTCACTCATGACGCAGTTCATAATGTACCGAACACTAAGCTTTTATGAATGAAATGACTATTTTTTTAAAATTAATAATATACTTATAAAGAACGCATCGACTTGTTAAAGCATTCACTCATTTTGTCAGTAAATATCTCTCTTAATAAGCGTTTACGCATTTCAGAAATCTATTAAGAGAATTAACCTCGTTCTCAGTTTTAATTAAACACTGACAAGCATAATCATATTCTTAAGTAAAAATGATAAATTCATTTCTTGAAGATTAATTTATATGAAAAATTGTTAATTTAGTCACCAAGTTTCCTTGTAAGATTTGAATACACAATCGGCATGAATAGAAGAGAAAATATTTAGATGTCTATAAGCTTCTCAAAATTTATTTTTTTGAAAAATATATGTTCTTACTTTCAAGAATTAGGAAAACTTTAAACTAGATGACTTAAACCCTTTCACACCATTGTCGCTATAGATGTTTGTCATAACAAATATGGCAATGCTTTTCTTTTATTACACTTTTCGTTCTCGTTTGCAAAAGAACTACTATTTAGAGGTTGATTAGTTCGTGAAGCTCCTTTTTTATTCTTTTGTTTATTTATGAAAAGCAGGAGATAGCTTCTGTTTTCACTTCAAATAAACAGAAGAAATAAAAAAGCTTTTTTTTCTATCTATAAAGCAATCACATTTGAATGGGTAAATTAAAATTTCTAAATCGAATCAAAATTTAGCTTTTATCAAACGTTTCTGGCTGCCATCTTTAAATAAAAAAATATCTTGATGAAATCAAAAACAAATTGAGAAAAACATTGACCAGAATTGGGAAGTATGAAATACGTTTTGATAATTAAGTAGTGTTCTTTTCTTTAATGTTACATCTTTTATTTAAAATACTACTTTAACAAAAAAGTATAATGTTAGCATTAACTTATAGCATTAAAGTGCAAGAACAATAAAAACTCTTCAAACATAATTTCTCAAATAATAATTCGATTTGGGCTTTAAATACCTTTTATGATTCATTGGTGATCTTAATTAACATTAAATATTCAAGTTAACAAAATGAAAAGGTGTTATAAACTAAGTTTGACGGACAAACAAAAGGAAAAAAATATAATAATATAAATGAAAGCTAGGGTACTTTATCACGAAACTAATCATGAAGAAGTAACCCCTCCCCCCCCCACCAAAAAAAAACATTTGGCTAATTAAAAAATGCAAGTAGACTAAAATTTCTGGAATTTTGTTCAATAGAAATATTGTTTTACCACAATACCAATTTATACTAATAGTTTTATGTGTCTTAAAAAATTTTTCAAACAGGAAGAAATTTTATTTATTATAAATCTTTTAAGATTGAAACTTAAATCCTTGCGATTTAAACAAATGACTAATTATTGTTATTGTATTATTTAAATATAATTATAAAATGCGACACAACTGTCAGAGAATAATATACATTTTTGAGAAAATGAATATTATTATTGCAAATGTATTTCTTCACGCATTGTGATTTTAACAATTAAATTATTGTACTTATAACAAATCGAATACATACTTTTAAACATTTTAGTGTTTATCAATTACACTATCAATCGCCTAACAGCTCATATTTTAAAAAAATAAAGCTTTTCCGGTATTTGAAATTGTAACAAAATATCCAATTATCAAGATTTCAGAATTATAAGTACTGCATGGAATAATAAGATTGAATCTGCTCTAAGTGTACGAAAATGACTCTTGAATTTTGTGACATTTTTCAGCTATAAAACCTGCCTACGAACAAAATTTTCATACTAAAGATAGAACAATAGTGCAAACTAACTGAAAACTAAATATCTGACTAAATAATCCCAGCTGCAATTAAACTTTAGGAAAATAAATACGAAAAAAAAAAATTGGGCATACAAAATTTCAGCAACTGGTACAAGTAAAAGAAACTAAGTATCAGCAAGTTTCTCCTCAATTAAACTTTTGATTTCGAGTATTTATAAAAGTTAGAATATCTCAAAAAAAAAAAAAAAAAAAAAAAAAAAAAAAAAAAAAAACTAAAAAAAATCAAGATTGGCATAACATCAAAAAAAAAATTATTTGTATTTGACTCAAAAGAGCTAAGTACAAATGCAACAAACAAAATTACAAATACTTTTTCAATCATTTACCATTTCAAAACCACCATGTATCCTTTGACTAAAGCGAATTGTTAAAAAAAAAAAAAAAAAAAAACTTTGTATTATTTCAGAAAAGAAGCAAATTGTGAGAAAAAAATTATTCATACAGCTTACCTTTTTTTTCTTTAAATGTCTAGATTTTTGGCCAAATAAGAAGAACTGAAGACCTTATTGCAAAGTAATGACAAGCTTCCAAAAAAAAAAAAAAAAANAAAAAAAAAAAAGTGGAGGAAATAAAAGAGACTGTGGATTAAATGCAATTGATTTTTTTATTCACCAATCTTTAAAAAGGAATGATAATTTCAATTCTGAACTCTGCAAATATTTAGTGGCATTCACGGTTGCTTTATGCTTCATTTCTTCCCCTTAAACCAACTTTTTTAATATTTAATGGTTCATAAAAATGTCCTCACTTGAAATTGTTTTACAATTAGGTCTCCAATTAACGAAACAGAATTAATAAGAAGTTCATAGTCAATAAAATTAAAAAAGTATATTTATCGAATATTTTATTAATTATCAAAGCGAAAAGGAAAATATTAGTTGTGTAGTGTTAAAAATTAAAATTAAATTATGAATCAACATAAAAAATGTCTATGATCAAAAACTTGCCTTAACTTTTTTGTATTTAATTTAAATATTGAGAATTGCTTCGTTTTGACACCATCTTATATCTTTTAACAATAAGAATTAACTTTAATTTTTAGTTAATATAAAAACAACTTAAGTTCATACATTTCAAATTTTGAAAAATAAATAAATTATTGTAATTTTTTTTTAAATTAAAAATTTATGAAAAATTGTTTTTTAGTATTAATATAAATTTTTAACATATCAATAAAATATTATAAGGAGTAATATATTAATGTAAGGAACTATTTTAAAAAAACTAAATATTATTTTAATTTCTCAGCATTTTTCTTCATCGGTAAAATTAGTTCAAATTTTCTGTAAATCAAGAGATGGAATCTAAACCATTCATTCAATGTTAAGCCAAGAGTAAAAGAAGAAAAAATTGTTAAAAAAAAGGAAATTTTTTTTATTAGTTCCAAAGCCAAACATTAAAAGTTACGGATAATTCCAATTTAAAATAAACTATCTGTAACTCTAGAAAACTTCACGCATCTAACATAGGATAAAAAAAAAATAATGTACTAAGCATTTCGCAATTTATTTTGGTACCTTTTATTCATTAATGTTTTACTG
The DNA here is from genome assembly GCF_043381705.1 of Parasteatoda tepidariorum. NCBI lineage: Eukaryota > Metazoa > Arthropoda > Arachnida > Araneae > Theridiidae > Parasteatoda > Parasteatoda tepidariorum. The sequence goes on from NC_092215.1 coordinate 1,952,002, forward strand.
ATTATAATTTCTTCTATTAAAGTTCTAAAAACATACCCAAAATAAATACACCGAAATATGAAACAAAACAAACCATTTTTTAACTAACATCATTAAAAATAATTTGTTTCACACATCCAAATAGTAATCAAAATAACAAGATAACATACAACTTAAAACACATCAATATAAATCTATCATTATAGGAACCAAAAAAATTGAATTGTAAACTACTTAATCTAATCGTACTTAGAATCTGAAATAGCAACCAAAATAATTGAATTAAAGACAACTTAAATCACATCATTGATGAATCTTACTATTATGCAAGAGAAAAAAAGAATGTATAGCATGGAACTTCTGAGTTTTTTGATCTCTGAATTTCGTACCGGAAATACACCCAGTTGAAAAGCACGTGGAGATTAAAACCCAACAAAAGCGATGCTTGCTTTCTTTCCCACATAAAAAGAGGGCTAGAAGTAGTGCTAGACTTAAACCACGTGCAAATTTCGGAAAGATTTAAATTGAAGCAAACTGCTGACAGTGCATCTTAACATATAATTACTCTGATAGAAATATAACTTTACGTCCTTCTTTCGTCTTTTCACGACAATACTATCAAATTTGTTCAAATCTATTTATTTATATTTTTTGCAACGTTAAATTTATCTACATTCTTTATGGTATTAATTCTCCTGAAATTGTTTTTATTAATATTGAAATTTTTCATTCATAAATTTCGATTTGAAAAAAACTAGTTAACTGCATTAATGAAGATTTAAACATAAAAAATCCAATGATGTTAACACCTTTCACAAATCATTTAAAAAAAAATATTGAAAAGTAAAATTATAAAATGAAATTTAGATAGACTAATTTCTAATTAATAAAAAGTTTCAGTTTATGAATATACATTTCTATCTTAAACATGAACCGTAGAAGATAAATTAAAACACAACTGGAATTATATTCGATAAAATTCTTTTTCTATTTTTTTCTACAATGGTGTTTGTATGTGCACATGTCATCATTTTAGACAAAAATTTTAGAAAATTTAGTTAATAAAAACCTGGACTTATGAAATCTTTAGCTATAAGGATTTTGTCATAGCAATTTTTATTTTAGTAATGTTAAAACAGATCACAATTATGGAGTGTAAGTTCTGGTAATAATGTAAAACTAAGATTGGTAAAAAGCATTTTTTCTTCCAAAGAAGTTGAATTTTGTTTATTATGGCTCGTATCACAAGGAGGACTAGAATATTTAATTTCAGATAATTTAGAAAGCAACTATATTTGTCTATCTATAAGCAAGGAAGAAGTTTTGTGTTTAATTGTTTTATAATACGGTAATATTTAATTAGATTTTAAACCTTCTTTTAAGTTACAAGAGCGTAATCATATTAGAATTAAAGTGCACTCCATAGAATGATTGTGCGTTAGATCTTAAATAATTTTTTTTTAAAACTAAATCATGCATTTTATAGGAATAATAAAGACTAGATGAACCAATTTTAACAAAGCATAATTCCTTCGTAAAAAGTTATTTAGTTTATTATCAGTAATATAATTTCATAAATTCCTTCCTAAAAAGTTATCTAGTTTATTATGAGTAGTATAATTTCATAAATTCCATCCTAAAAAGTTAGTTAGTTTATTATCAGTAATATAAGTTAAAATTTTTAATTACAAGGGAATAGCAACAGTATTTAACTATACAATTCTGTCACATCCAAGGTCCTGTCAATAAAATTACTACAAGTTTAAAATTTAAAAAAAAAAAATCGAATTTAAGCACAGGTAATATGGCGTGAAATTGCTTTGCAAAATAATCTCTCCAAAATACCTTCTTTTAAATTCATCGGTTGCAATTTATTTACACGATGTTATATATTATAAAAAATAAATTACATCTATTGACTACAGAATTTCCTCTCTGTAAAGAAAAAAAGAATAAAAACTAACAGAGAAAGAAAGAAACATTTGTACAAACGGCACGTGAGGTTATGCATGAATGACTATGCCTTTATGAAAGATATGCACAATGCACTTACTTTGGCATTGTTAATCCGCGAATATTTACTAAAAGAAAATAAATGAAACTTATTTAACTTACCTGAGTGGGTTTTCATCCATGGAAAAACGTTTTTTGTAGTATTAGTTTGTTGCTTTTGTTCAACTTCTGGGGATGTACTTACCCCAGGTCTGTTGTTTTCTGACACTGGTGTAACTACAGAAGATGGAACATCAAATTGGACTGAGTTCGGTGGGGTATAGGATGGTGAAATCATTTTACAATCACCCGTTTCAACAACCGTATTCATTAATGTCGATCTGTACTGTATAGTACCTGGATTCTGTTGTCCGTAAAACGTTTGATTGCATTCTCCAATGTCATAAGGATTATGAGAAACTGTTAAATTTGATAAGTTTCCGTATCTTGGTGTTGCACAATAGCTCGACAAGTCATACGGGGGTGTTTTGTCCGGTTGTGGGGGTGTTAAATTGCATGGCATTTCAAATCTTGGTACTGTGTATTGCTGGTACCTCTGGTACTGAGGTGTATAGGAAGCATAAGCATCAAAGTTCTCGTATTTCATTGCGGCACAAAAATTTTGTGCCGTATCCACGCCGTTGTTGAAATTGTTCGTCGGTGAGTTATTGCTGAAAGAAGTCATATTGTCGAGTTCGGCCGGTGAGGATGATTTGTGATTCGTCTCTCGATCTGGCACGTTTCTTCCTCGCCTACTCCCCCCCTCCTCGTATAATCATATTCAGTGAAAACAACACCACGTGACGTCTACTGACCAATCAAAAGGCGTTGAGCCGGCGTGTCACTCAGAGAAGACCACGCTCGTTTACTAGTGACAGAATCTGTAGGAAAAAGCTGCGATTTTCCCCAATCCCTTTTCTTTTGAGAAGGGGTGGGGGGACAATGCTCCAAACATGCCTCCCCCGAGTATCTTCCTCCTCCTCGTTTCACCTCACCGCTGATTCATGCGCTTTAGGTGTTGAAAGGGTTTCACATGACCGCTTCATTTTGTTTTTAAATCTCTTAGTCCCTCTTCACCGTGGGTGGTCTTCAAAGACCTTTCTTTTTGACGTTTTATCCACACAAAATTAGACGTTTCTTTTCTTTCTAAGATTTCGTTTTATTTTTTTTATTCACAGAACTTGTTCAGATTGCCTTATAATGAGATTTTAACTACTGCAACTATATGTAATTTAGTCACAAGTACAGACGTCTTTTTTTCCTTCTTTTCTTTTCTTTCTTTCCTTTTTTTTTTCCTTTTTTTTTTAAATGTGCTTTATTATTTCATGAAGAGTATGAATTGGAAGTACAATCATTGTTCGCTTGTTCGGAATTTGATAATTTATTTATTTTAGTTACGAACTATTTAAATAAAATGTAGTTTTAGAGCACAATCATAGCTTAATTTACTCAACATTTCATTTCGATTAACAGAATTTTCAAATAAAAAAAATTAAAATTGAGAAACAAAAAACTTTTTTCTCACCAGTACCAAATTTTAAATCTTAAATATTATTTTATTTTACTTTGATGACAAAATTAATAAAGATTATTAAAATCTCGAAATTGGATAAATCAGACGATTGTTGATTTTATATAGGTAATGTATGTAATATGATTTTTTCATAATTTTTTTCAAGCCCTTTTTTCTTAATTAAAATATATAAATTTCCCCCTTTTCTTCATAGATAAGAAAATTATCCATAACAGGTTAAAAATTGAAATTTCGGTAAATGTACAAATTCATTTTTATTTATAATACACAGGGTATTTATTCGAATAAAAAAAAAAAAAACAGGCATATTTTATGTATTTTAAAAATATAAAGTGCAAAATTCTATTTTTAAAAATTAAATCATTTTTCAATAATTTTCTCTTTATGACTAATTCAAGCCAAAATATTGCTTTTTTTTATTATGGCTTACTTTATTTGATATTCATAAAAAACTGAATTTCATTGAGGTTAAAAAATGAACTTTACTTAAAAATCAATAAAAAAGCTTTAGCTAATATTTTTTTTTTTTTTTTTTAAAACATTGGGATTAAAATTTTAAATTTACCCAATGATAGTGTTAGAATAATATGTGCAATATACTTGATTGATTAAGCGGACCGGACTGTGTAGATGTCTGGGAACTGGCCTTGCATTAAAAAGGTTCTGGGTTCAAATCCCGGACAAGGCATGGGTGTTCTTTCATTTTCTCTGTGCTTTCAGTCATTACTGCGGGAGCAACGTTAGACCCACCTAATAAAAAAGTGGCCAACGTTGGCCCCTGAAAAAGTGGCCAACAAATCTGCCTGTAAATGCCTGAATTAACGAAATGTTAACACAGCAGGGCATTGGAAATAAAAAACGTGATTGATTAAAGAATGAATTACTAAGGTATGATAATGTTGATGTGAAAAATTGTAGAACACTTGCATTTAAACTAAGTGGATACTTTCTAGTGTCAGCCACCACATTTATTTTATTTCAAATCGCGTTCTAATGATGTCCAATGAAACATTTGTATCATTAATATATTGCAGTGGTAACTCGTTTCTTCATTAAATAAATACAATGAAAAAATAATCGTATATCATTTATTAAGGAAGCACTTGAAAAAAAAATAAAAACTGGTATCAGTTTTGTTGTAAAGAAGTTAAATATTTCTTATTAATATTTCCCACTATCAAATCAAAATTTCACTGCCTTCGGGTTATTTACTAAGAGTAAATGAAATATTCTGGCAGATACAAACATAAAAAGTTTTATGCTAATAGCACTTTTTAATTTTTTTACTCACTTATTTTGAAGAAAAAAAATGACATTTCAGAAATGAGGAACTTGGTGTGTTAAATATATTTTTTTCATTGAATAGAGATTTGACGTGTTTATCATCAAAATCTATTGATAAAAATTATAATTTCAAAATTTTATTTACTAGATTTTTAAGGTGACTGACTTGTGCGCAAACATGAATTTCGGGAAAAATTTTCGAATTTGACATGATTACAAATTTAGATTTCCTGTACTCTTAGCTTTCCAAAAATGCTTTACTTTTGTTTGTTCTCGAACTATTTACAAAGTTAAAAAAGTTTTTGCGTAAAGTTATTACAGGGAATAGACTAATGATTTAAAGTCTTTCAATGTCTTTATCTCAAAATCAGATTTTTCACATTTCACACCACCTTAAGCACAATATCTTACGTTGTTTTTAAAATTACTGTCTAAAATTTCTTACGAGTGTTTATGATTATAGCACACATGTTTATAGCACACAGACAAAGAGAAAAAGTGGAATTTCATTTTTTGTAGAATTTTAAAAATGTTCTTTTTTAACAACATTGATCCCTAACTGATATGAAAATATCAGATATGATATGATGATATGATATGATGCATATGAAAATATTTACTCCGACCCGCCCCAATTCAGGGCATACGGGTAAACTGAGTAGTATATACATTTCCTTTTAAGATAACTGCTCAAAACATGTTTCATAGCCTTCTAAATAAAATCCTCAAAAAGTTTTTTGTTTTGGGTAATAGAAATTTTTTTACAGTGTTTAGTGCAGATGCAAAAAATTTCGTATTTTTACCTAAAAATGTCCATTTAAAATAACATAAATTTTTTGTTAGTTTTAAAAGTTTTCACACATAATAAAACAAATAAACTAGTTTTTTTTCCTTAAATTTTAAATCAATATTTAAAAAAAAAGTTGTCGGAACTAGTCGGATACCTTAAACATCATATCAGGTTCAGTAAATTGTTTATAAGTCTCAGAAAATGTATCGTAAGAGGACAGGCGCCATTTGAAAAGCAATACTTTTATCACCTGTTCTTACTACCCTCAAAAAGTTTCAATCTGTTTGGTAAAGAAAGATTTCCGCTTGTTTACCGGTTACCAAATCTGCCCCTCCCTTTCATTCTATTCCCTCCCTTTACGTTTTCAAAAGGTCCAAATATTCAACAATAGAAAGCTGTCTCAGATAGAAAGCCCAACTCAGAAAGCTCAGCCAACTGACTTTTTATTTTACAACTCTTTGGCAACTTCCTGTGTTCTTTTTCGGGCACCTTTCACAGATACCAGGAAAGATATATCACTCTTTCAATTGTTAATACTTATCATTTAAGGAAAAATAAACTAAAAATTTGGAATATTTATTTTTGCAGTCATATTTTGGTATGGGAAATGAGAATAATTAGATTACTTTATTTCAAACCATTATCTACTAAGAGGATGCATTAATTCTAGATATTCCGAAAGAAAAAAGTGGCAACATATTTTCGCTAGAGGATAATTTTTGGTATTAACTATCACTTCAGTTAACCACTTTTACGTTTGTATTTATTTATAATATATATAATTCATATAGTCACTTTACTAACCTTGGAAGTTTTGTTTGGAAGATTTTTCCTTTAAAACAGAAAAAGAAATCTGTATTTCATTACAATAAATGTTAAATATGATATTTTTCACTTATTTTTACTTTGACCTAAATAATTATTGACCTTTTCAAAAATATTGCGTCAAAGGGTTAAAAAAATTGCATGATTTGAGATTGATAAAAATATTCTGATGGATACGATTGTTCTATTTCTCCAACAATGTAAAAATTTAATTTGATTGAGGCTCCTGAAATATTATTTCAAATTCGATTTTACTTACACTTACTACACTTTTAGAAATTTCTGTACTCATTGAACCATAATCTCATTTAACTTTGTTGCAACCTTAGTATGGTCATATTATCGTACTTCTTAAATCTGATTATACGATATTAGGTCTGGGAATATGGTTCAGTTTAACACCTGATCAAAGTTGCTGTACATTTGCATCGTATTATATTTCAAGATACAAGAATTAGGTTTAACAGATTTAATGAGAATGTAGAGTTTTGAAGTAAAGGTTTGGAACAATATTATTCCGCAAGCCACTGCCGGTTGTAGTACTAAAGAAGAAGAAGATAAGACATAATAGGTCACTGTACCAGGGGAAAAACTTATCATGGTAAATTCTCTTTCACTTTCATTACTAACTTAAAATATCAAAAATAGAAAAAAAGTGTTTCGGCAAACGTAGAGTAGCCATGAAGTTTCAAATACCGGAAAGAAACTTGCAAAATACCAAAATGAAAACAAATTAAGAGACGATAACTTAGGATTAGGCAATGATGAAGCAATTATTTGTTCGCATTTTGATATTTTAAAATTTCTTTTTCAGCAACTGAAACCTCCTGGCTTTCTCAAGGTTTGACTAGACTCACTTTTTCTATGCTTTAAACTTTAAATTAGTTATTGAGGAGAAACAGAATTAGCGATGGAAAGTTTCTTCCGTGATATAGCGTCTTCTTACTGTCTGATTTTAAATCATCTTTTCTTCACTGAAAAATAAGTTCGGATGACAATTCTACAGATAAAGAAGCTGCATTTCTTTAAATACGCATGGAAATTTTTGTTCTCTTCTACCTTTTTTTTCTTTCCTAGATCCTATCAAGCCAGGACAACACATTGCAAGAAAAATAATATCTTCAACAGAGAATAATTTATTTAACTGCTTATTATTTTATTACATTTAGTTTTTTTTAACTGCTTATTATTTTATTACGTTTATTTTTTTATTTTTTATTTATTAATTTATTTTTTTAATTTTAAAAAACACAAGCGAAAAATAAAAATACTTTAAAATTTTTTTCTTTAAATTAAATTTAATTTAAAATTAATTCTATAGTAACATGTGACTAATGTTTTTTTTCTGTTTTGCTATAATATAAGTTTAATTTATTTTATTTGAAATTTCTTTTTTCCCCCTTCCTAGTATTTTTTAGCTTACATTTAAAAAATAGTTCACATTTGTACTTTTTCAACAGAGTGTGACTGATTTGCTATTTTCAGCAATTTTCAAGGTTCTCCAAAGAGCGGCAAAACCTTTTTTATTTTACGGAACAAAACCCCCTGCAAATTTGATTGCTTTTATCTGTCGACTGCCTTCTAGTCCTATTGTTCCCTTATTTGAATAGAGGACAAAAGAAAGATTTTGAAGAAGCTTCAAACGCCTTCCTTGCCTAAGGGAAAGACTGGCAAAAGCTTTCAAGAAGTCAAGACCCAACCCTAGTTCTTATTTGTAAAGGTGTAAAAACGTCAATTTTTACAGCCTAATATTGGTTTTTGAACTGGATCGGCCAGAGCGATTGAATGCAAAGTTGTAAAAGAACCAAAATTGCACTTCTTGGAATTCTTTTTCCCCCCCATTATTTAGCAATGACTTTTATGATACAAGAAAAAATAAGATATAAAGTTGCCGACACTTCAAAATTTCGTCTGTGGTGGTCCATGCTGCTACTCTGTGGATGGATGAATCATGTTTTTACAAGAAGTCTCAAATTTGGATCACGTGTTCCTTATGAAAAACAAAAAAAATTTCCCAGTGATATTTTTTAATTATCAGTATGTTTCTCAATTATTTGGGTAATTAGCCCAATTGAGAGTAATGCTATATAACACGATTTTACTGAGATAGAATACTCAAATGTGGACCATGTGCTCTCTATAAAGTTTCACTCCTAAAATTTTTATTATCATGGTAATTCTCTCATGGACTAAATCTCTAATTTTGGACTGTGCGTCTTTTGTGAAATAAGTAGAAAAGCGAAAATTGTTTCATTTCGATAATTTGAAATTTTCGGACAACTAGATTAATTAACAATTATGCTAAATAACGCATTTTTACCAAGATAAAAGTTTCAAGTGCGGACCTCGTGTTCCTTGTGAGATAAATAGAATAACTAAGAAAAATTTATTTTGATATTTTAGGATTATTAGGGTAATTAGCCTAATTAACCGTTATACTGAATAACGTTTTTAACAAGATACACGATTGCACATTTCGAGCTTTAAAAGTTTCAACTTGGAACCAAGTGTTCCTTACCTGATATAAAGAGTGACCAAAAAAGTTATTTTGTATCTTTTATCAAGAAGTGTTTAGGGAATAAAATACCTTAACAGTCATTTCAATCCTTCAACAACACCCGCTATAAAGTGTTCTTAAAAGCGAGCAGCTGGTAGCCAATGGTGGCTATAAATAATATGTGTGTGCTTTCGTTTTAGGAATTAGCTTTGGGTCTAGCATTTATGGAAGCAGAATGTTAAATCTAATCTTACTTATGATCTGGATTGTATTTAAATTTATATACAGAAAGCATACATCTTTTTTCTTCATGGCCTAAAGAGAAATGCGGAAACTACTATATATTAGTGACTGATTTCTTACTCTGTATTTTATACTTGACTGTGAATGATTCTAACCTTCAATCAAACAAAAACAAATTTCAAATCTAGACTGCTATTGTCCAGTTGGATTTCTGCTTTATTCTTGCTTACTATTGTTTGTATTTATCGGTAATTTTTATGCTGTAATTTTTACAGTAATATTTATTCAATTAGAGTGATTCAGTGATTTTGCGATAATTATTACTGCAGTAATAATTATTACGGTAATTTTACAGTGATATTTTTTCAATTAGAGTGATTCAGTGATTTTACGGTAATTATTACTGCAGAAATTACGATGTATAAGACTTTTTGTTAAGAAACATGTTCCTGTAAAAATAGATTTTGAGGTAAAATTGCTAAATTTTACCGTTATTTGAAAGGGAATTTTTTGAATTTTAAGTGAAAAGCTTTTTTTTTTTTTTTTTTTTAAAAAACTTTTATTTGAAAAGCTTTTTATTATTATTTTTTTTAGCTGATTCAACTTTCCATTTCTATAAATTAATAAAATTAAATTTGTGCAAAGTAGTATATAAAAACAAAAATTAGCTTAGTTCTGAATTATTTCAGTGATTTTCAAAATTATTCTTAGTTACTTATTTATTAAACCGTAAAAATTTACATTTTTTCAAAAATAATGAAAAAAATGCTTTTTTTGAAAAATTCAAATTTTTTTTTTTCTGTGGTTAGAAATAAATATTTGTAATATTTAGTGTATTTTTAATCAACTAATTTTTTAGTAATAAGGATTGAAACACGTCCGGATTATCGTTCGAATTTCACTGCTATATTCAGAAATTTTTATGTATAAAAAAAATTCGCATTGTTAAGATAAAAGGTAATTTCCTTCCATGTCACAACGTCTTAAGATGGAGACCACCCAAGAACTTCAGTATAATAATTTCATAAGACACTGGTAAGAAGAAGGATGTGACAAGACGATATGATTGGTCAAGCGTGGGGACTGGCACCTACTTATTCTATCTTTTCAACAACTCCACCCCAAATTTTCAGGTAGAAAAAGTTTCCTAAGCACTTAAAAGACTGATCTAAGTTGAAAATGCTGGTTATTTTATATCATTATTTCTATTATTGACAAGAATTAAAGTATCATTTATGAATTACAGAATTTTTTCATTTGTATGAAAAAGAATTATTCATTTTATAATAACTTTACATGAGAATATAATAATTTTTATTATTTTTAGGTGCATTAAGAACCATAACTTATTATTTTTCAAAAGTGAAAAGAAGTTATCCTTTTTTTACCCAGAATTTTATTAAAAATTTTTTGTCATGCTTTTTTCATTATTTTGTATTAATTATGATCAAAATGAGTGAAAAATATTATTTTCAGCATTTAAATAATTTATGATTATGATATACAGTATAAAAAACTGGTATCTTTCTGCGTTTAACGTGAAATCTTCCAAATACGGCTCACTTCCAACCAATAATTTTTCGAATTTGCATTTATTTGCAGTTATTTAGTTCCACGAGAAACAGTTATTCATTATTGAAATTTCTTTACAAAAGCAATTATTGATGAATTTTTGAATATGATTGAAAAAGTGTTTTTCAAACTATCATTTTTTTATATTTTAGAGTAAATATAATTTTGATAACCTTAATGATTTTTAGTAGCAATTAGACTGTTTTTTATAATTAAAAAATACCAAAATATATTTTTGCTTATTATTAGAGATCTAGAAAAAACTATAGAAAAAGCACACCAGTGTTCCCTCTCAGTCAAAGGGATAAATAAATTTATTTTGCTAAGAAGACGTTTTAAATCGTAATCTTAATATGAAGGATAAAAAGTATTTTCTTTTTTTAAATAATTTCTTAAGAGTATAATAAGAATAGTAGCAAAATAGAAGCTGAAGCTTTGTTGTAAAGGTATAGTTTGTGCTTGTTTAAATTGTCGTAAGTTGCTAAAAAGTAGCTTATTTAGGGTATTAAACTGAAAATAAGCAACATTTAAATTAATTCCCCTAAAAATGACAAAACATAATAATAATTCAAAAATTTTTAATCCAGGTGAATTTTGTAAATTTCGATATTTAAACTAATAATTAAATAATTTTATTTCTTCTCAATGCAAATTTAATTAGTAATAAAAATTTTTGGTCCATCATTTCAGGTATTCATGGTAAAAACCTTTGACCTCTTAGGCCTGAATAATTGTTTCTATATGTTACGTTATTAGTTCAAGGCGTTGTCCAAAATATTACATATGCACACACACACACACATCTATATATATATTGGATTTCTGCTTTATTCTTGCTTACTATTGTTTGTATTTATCGGTAATTTTTATGCTGTAATTTTTACAGTAATATTTATTCAATTAGAGTGATTCAGTGATTTTGCGATAATTATTACTGCAGTAATAATTATTACGGTAATTTTACAGTGATATTTTTTCAATTAGAGTGATTCAGTGATTTTACGGTAATTATTACTGCAGAAATTACGATGTATAAGACTTTTTGTTAAGAAACATGTTCCTGTAAAAATAGATTTTGAGGTAAAATTGCTAAATTTTACCGTTATTTGATAGGGAATTTTTTGAATTTTAAGTGAAAAGCTTTTTTTTTTTTTTTTTTTTAAAAAACTTTTATTTGAAAAGCTTTTTATTATTATTTTTTTTAGCTGATTCAACTTTCCATTTCTATAAATTAATAAAATTAAATTTGTGCAAAGTAGTATATAAAAACAAAAATTAGCTTAGTTCTGAATTATTTCAGTGATTTTCAAAATTATTCTTAGTTACTTATTTATTAAACCGTAAAAATTTACATTTTTTCAAAAATAATGAAAAAAATGCTTTTTTTGANCATGATTACTAATGTGCAAAGTAATAAATACAACTCAATTTAAGTCAATGAAACAAAGCTATGTAAGTTTTTTTAGACCTTTTTCATTAAAAAAAAATATGAATAAATTTAAAAAATATTTTACAAATTTTTTCAAGCGAATTTTCTTCAGATAATATTGTTTTTGTTCTTTTCTTAAATATCAGTAAAAATGTTTATTTAAAAACCATATATGCAGAGTGTAAAAAATGGATTAATTATTAAATTTTCTTTTGAAATGATCTAACTCCGAGTAGAAATTTCTTGAAAATAAGGTTGTTGCTGTAGTTCATTTACGTCGCACTAGAGCTGCGCATTGGGCTATTGGCGACGGTCTGGGAAACATCCCTGAGGATGATTCGAAGACGTGCCATCACAATTTTGATCCTCTGCAGAGGGGAGACTGAAAATAAGGAAATTACTATCTTTTCCTGTATGAAGATATAAATTTCGTCAAAAGCAGCAGGCTTTTTTTTTTTAAGGGCTCCGTCATCAAATGAAATTATGCTTTTTTGAGAATAATATGCTATTTTCATAATTGTTGTGCTTTTGCAACAATTACTCGTGACTTTTAGGTCAAGTTTAGCCAATGTTCTCTATACCTGTTCTGAAAATAACTCAAAAAATATGGAGAAAAGCCACAGTTTTGTGGAAAATGAAAAACGTCTAATTTTTTTAATATTTAAAAACTTACCCCAACGCTGCATTATTTGGGCTCATAAGACCGGGAATAAGGCAGGGATTTCGATAATTTTCATCTAGGAGAAAAAAAAGTCGAAATTATTTTTAATAACTTAAAATATTTACATACGTTTACATATTATATCGGACAAATAACTTTATAATATTTAAGTTATTTGTCCGTTTGTTTATGTTGTTCGTCCGTGTTCTATAGTTTAAAAATATAGCTTTGCTTCAAGTATAAGGCATTCGAACTGTGGCTTTTATTATTTTTCTTGGCGATTTGAAAAAGAGAGTTGATGCAGACTAGCACAATTGACAGAAAAACACAGCATAAAATACTCACAGTAATTGCCTAGAATCAAACCCAGGAAACCTGCTTGATAAGCTAGTCACCATTCCGTCTTGTAGAACACATAGTCCCAAAAAATTCTTCAAGAACTTTCAAAATGCACTGAGATAACACGAAAGGGAGAAAGATTTGTCAAATGCTTGAGAGACAGCCTTTCATTAAAAATCTTATGCAGAAATGACTGTCAAATATAACAAAATGCAGTTCAAGGATTTCTGGGTTCTCAGAAACGATTTAGTTATTTATAAGAGTACACCTTTACTCTGTAAACCATTATAAGTTCTTTTAAAAATATTGTTTATTACAATCCTTTTCGAGAATTTTTATCTCTTTCCCATGGTCAGCTGATTATGGTTTCTTAGGGACAAGCTTTTGTCGGTATTAATTTACTAGTATTTTATATTTTAGGCTGAAATAAAAGCTGAATAATATTTTAGGCTGAATTTTTAGAAATAGTGAATATTGGTAAGCTATGAAGTTTCAAATGCTGAAATTGTTTCTTCAGAATACCAAAATACAAACAAATTGTGTCAAGATTACTTCTCTACTGAGTAATCTTGAGTTATCGTGACATAATTTGTTTTCATTCTGATACTCTAAAGTCTTTTCAATGTTTGAAACTTCATGGTTTATTCTGAGTTTAACTGAACCCATTTTTTTTTATCTACTTTAAATTTTAAATTACTAACGATAGTAAAATAGAATTTACAAGGGAGCTTTTCTCTCGTGGTATAGAATCCTTTTAATAAAGTGCTAGAAGAAATTGTCCCTGAACCGTGATTATTAGTGTCTTGTCATCAACAGAAAATGGGCTGAACTTTCATGATGATACGATATAATTTTATATTCTACTGACATTACAAAATGCTTGCAAGATATCATGGCTAAACATGCCATAAAAATTTTAAAACATTTCAAAAAACATTTTAAATAAATATAATTTACAGCTAATAAATAATACAAGACTTTATTTTTCGTAAATGTTAAATAGTCTTAACCTCAGAACACTCCTTTTTTTCTGACCAATGGGAAGTTCCTAATTAGGATCTCAGATGGTCCTGTTAGTACAAAATAGTGCAAATAAGCATCACAAAACCTGAAATAATTCATATTTAGAATGAAAACTATTTTCTAATTAAAAGATTTGTTTACTTTTACATAAAACTTAATATTTGATTATTTATTTTTTCAATATTTTTCTTTTACAGGATATGAAAAAACCGGAAATAAAAAAAGTAAATTGTATATAAAATTCCAATATTCTCACGAGACTGCTAAAACCCTTATCCACTGTTTTCTGCTCAATGGAAAAACCTAAATAAGATCTCAGATAGCCGACATTCGATTGGAATACAAGAATTTTACACGCACTTCAACACCGAGCAGGAGTGCTCAACCTATGTGTGATACGGATAATATGGCTATTCTTGGAAGGGGCTAAAATGCACAGGTGGTGATATCGGGTTTGTGACCTTTCAACTTAAGATTCGGAGGAATATAAAAAATATTTTTCATTTATCATTGATATCTGGAATACAAATATGCATGTACGAAGAACTGAGAAAAAACGAATGAGCGAAAACTTGATTGAATTTCGATACGACCTTCTCAAAAATACATTAAAACTATATCAGTTGCATTTTCTCCATTACTTATTCTACGATGTGGTAATATTTAATGTTTAATAAATCTCCAATAATCAATTAAACCTGAAATGCATGGTTTCAAAGTGACATGATAAAAAAGAACGGTCAATATTGCTTATTCTGCTGTGTTCATGATTACTAATGTGCTAGAGATTAATTGGCATCTTTAAATATAAAATAATTTATAATCAGGAAATTAACATAAAAATTCCTGAATACTACTAACATAAAACATTAATTCATTTCTAAAAATTTCAGTTTCTCTTTTAAATTGAAAGCCTGAAGATTTTAATTGCAAATAAATTTATCCAATTATCTAACTCAATAAAGCATCTCCATAACGTTGTTCTCCACCAAAAGATATAAAAGCTTTATTTTTTGAAATTCCGGTGTTTGCAAGTTGAAAATAGGTATTACTGCATCATGTTGTTAATGATGTTCTGATTAATTAAAAAATATCGTAATTTCAATAATCATTTATGTCCCAATTTTATGGTTGCTACCGATGTCTGAATTGTTTTGAAGGTGTTTTGAGAGAAAACATGTTAGCAAAGCAGTGTATATTGAGTGAATGTCATATGATGAAACGAGAAACATATTTTATTAGATACAGTCTCCTCTTGATAGAGAAAAAAACTGAAAAATAATTAATTATAATACAGCGTAAACATAGAAATGTGACAACACTTGGACGTAGCGATATAGTGACGTGACTAAGTGAATTGACAGTAAAAATACATGTCTTTATACAAGTTAAGTAATTACATGTACACTGAATGACGCTACTCACGTCGTCTGTAGAAGAAAATCTACTTGTTGCCATCATATGACAGAAACTTAATTCTGTTAATTCAGTATGCTAAGAAGAGTAACATACCACTTTTAAAAAGTATTTTCTGAAAACACTCGCTGATTTTAAGGCAGATAAAACTTCGATTAATTTTTTCTATAACTGCTTTTTATTTTTTTGAACATTTTTCTTTTTTTATTTTATTTCTTTTTTTTAGAGCATTTTTCTTTTTTTAGTTGTTTTCCTCCATTACAGTGTTAGAAATGTTGGAGTACATTGAACGATAATATCGTTCGAGTGTTACTACTTTAATATTACGCTAAGTACTATTATTGCACCTTTTCAGCATAATCTCACAATACAATGAATCAGCTAGAATAAAAGTATGGTTGAGTTTTAAACCTTATTAACGTTGCACCAAGTTTTAACAGTATTATGATTCAAATGGTCAATATTATGGTTTAAAGTTGATATTATGGTTTACGTTGATTGAACAATAATATCATTCAAATTTACTGCTACCTCAATATAGTGTGAGTTAAACCAAGTGCACTTTTTAAACTTGATTGCACGATAGGTGTAACTAGAATGAAAGTAGGGTTCAATTTTAAGCCTTATTTAAGGTTACAAACAGTTAGAACCGTATTAGGATTCAAACTGTTAATATTGTGGTTTGACGTTGAGCTAATTTTTCTTAGAGTATACACATTATGGTGCTTATTCGTATATATATATTATTTTTTTAAGCTATTTTTTTTTATTTATTATTATTATTATTTTTATTTTTTTTTATTTCGATTGAACTAGAATTCTCATAATAAAATTGTAGTTAAAATGAGAATGTTTTCTCTATCGTCGATCAAAATTTATTCCCCTTTTTTTATTTTATTTTTTCCAGCAATAAGAAAACCTTCTATGCAAGGGCAAAAAAGAATAATAAATAAAACAAAAGTCTAATCCACATAAACACTAGAAATTAAAGAGCTACTTTCATTATAATAATGATGCACTAAATGGGGATTTTAGCAGCAATATATTCGGTTGTTTGGACATGTGGCACACGAGAAAGAAAGATCGTCTGACACGAACTGCGTGGTAATAGCCCCGTTAAAGAAGCTATCCGATTACGTAAGTCTTTTGGTAGCACCCTCCCCTCCATTATTCTTATTGACTAATAAAGAACTCAGTCTTGCTCAAACTTCTTCAGTACTAATTAGGGTTGTATAAATAATATTCATCTACTGTTTTTGAAGATAGATGGAAAGAGAGATAAATAGATAGATGAGGGGGTGGATCGGACCAATTAAATGCGAGTAGGTCATAAAAAATCTTTAATCTCTGCTAAGATTTGCTTTGTTCCACCAAGTGATGCGTGTTAAATCTTAGTTATTGATTGTGAGGGAGAAATAAGTAAATAAATCGAAAAATTCATAAAATTATCTTTCGTGTTTTGCGACATTTAAAATACATTTTGATGTAAAGTGTGGAGAAAAAAAAACTGTTCTTAAATTTTAAGTTAAGAAATTTTTTTATATTTCCAGTATATTTCCTATTTATTGTTTACATTTTTTTTCAATAGCAAAACTAAATTTTTTTGTTATATATTTTCCTTATTTATTTCCAGCAGTGGACTGATCATTAAGACACGATTCCCAGCTGAACACCGAAGTCAAGCATCGCTGGCTACTGTCAGTGTGCGGGTGGGTGACCACTTGGATCAGTCTGCGTAAGGACCGAGGGTGTGCGGTATTGGTCCCCGTTAAACTGTTCTACCGTAAAGTGCTCGACTTCGCGTGCAGGTCGTTGGGCTACCAAAGCGGGGTTGCCATCCCCTCTGCAGAGGATCAAAATTGCGATGGCGTGTCTTCGGATTATCCTCAGGGATGTTGCCCAGACCGTCGCCAATAGGCCATTGTGCAGCTCTAGTGCGACGTAAATGAACTACTACAACAACAACAACCTTATTTATTTATTTTATATTTATTTTATTATCTTATCTATTCATTTAAAAAATTCATATTTATTTTATTATCTTATTTATTTACTTATTTCATATTTATTTTATAATGTTATTTATTTATTTATTTCATATTTATATTATTATCTTATTTATTTATTCGTAACATTTAAAATGTAAATGAAGCAATATTCAAATTTTTAAGCTCATTTTTAATTGGATTAATATTTATTAAATTGACTATAACATTCATTGAGCAATATATAATTAAGATTAGTTGAGGATCAAGAGATTAAAACTTTAGGACAAGCATTTTACCACTTAAAATGATGTAACAAAACGTTTGTTACGAATTAAATCTGTGTTTATTTATTTACAAAGAATAAAGTCATTTAATTATTAATTTCGAATTGAAATTTACAAAATTCATTTGCATAAAAGTGGTAAGTAAATAAATAGTAAATATCTTAATATCATTGGCTATTATTTTTATTATTATTGTTATTATATTAATTAAATAGAATTCAGTATATAGGAATTCTTATTAATATAAGATTCGGGAGGGGTAAAAAACTCCAGAGAGAACGAAATGAACTGTAAAGCTTTTAGAAATGTTAAACAATAAAGTGCTTCTTGATAATTATTTTGTAAAACAAATCTTATTAAATGAGAATCCTTTTTTTGCATGACTTGCAGGGATAAAACATTTAATAAATTGAAGAGTTATTTTAATCTATTAAAAAAGATCTTTTATTAATTGGTAATCAATAAAATTAATATATTATCCTTTAATTATCGTTCTTGGAATTCTTATTAACTTCGTCCCTTACCAATTTTTTTGAAAATAAATGCTAAAAAATCAACATATTTTTTTATTTCATTACTAAATACAAGGAAATATAAACAAGGAAGCGGTTAACGTGTAAAATATTTAGTCTGTCGAAGAGTTATTCGACTAAAATACCAGGGAACGAATTTTTTATACATTTCTACCAATACTGGATATTGTCTAATTTAGATGGGGAGATTTTAAATTTGATCTTTTAAATGACATTTTTAGCTAATCTTTTGTCAAAAATTTTGTATTTTACAAGGGGTCGACAAGCTTCCATGGGAGTGAGGGCACATTAAAATTGCATAGGAATCCATGCTCGGAAATGTAGTATGTGGTTAAGGGCACTTCCCTATTATGACTTGCACGCGGAGAAGCAGTTCATAATAGGGGAAGCACCCCTAGCTGCGTAGAACGACATTTCCATGCTTAGGTTCCTATGCAGCTTTAATCCTGATGATGTGCCCAAACTTCCCCAGAAGTGTGCCACAACATTTATGCGACCCTTGTTATAGATTGCGTTTTCGACAGAAAAAAAAGACTAAAAATGTGAGTTCAAAAAATACATCTTAGAGGGAGAAACATATTTCAGATCTGAAATCAGCGATATGAAAGTATCGAAGATCTGCTAAAAAATCTCATGTAACAGAAAACGAAATAAATAATTTAATAAATAATCAAACAAATGAATGAATAAATGAATTAAAATAATAACGTTAAAAAAAATTGTTCCCCAGTGTTATAAATTAAGTTAGGACCCCTGATTATTTTTTTTATTTTCGTTCAAAAATTAAATTTAATGGATAAATTATTTCATTCCTAAATCCCGGAGACATGCATTTCTTTATTTGTGAAAGATTCAATATTATCATTTTCGTCTTTTTTAATATTTCTTTGCATCTTTTTAGTCGAATGGAAAATAGTTCACTCAAAAATGCTTCAAATATTCATCTGTCTTGTTTAATTTTAAACTTAAACAAACAATTTCTACCAAGTAAATCAATTAAACCTAAATCATCATTTGTTGAAAATTCGTGTTAGTTTGTCGACGGAGGATGATTAACGAACTACTAATTCCATTCAGTTTTTATTGTATTTTAATAGATTTCTCCTCAGAGTACCATATTCTATTTGTCTTAAAACTGATCAGTTTAGGAGTACTAATTGATAGATTCAAATTACTCAGTTTCAAACGTAATCTCATTTTCTTAGAAAGGTTGATCGATGTCTAAACTTACATTCATTTATAGAATAATTAGAGATCGATAAGTATCATTAGTGCAAATGCTGCTTGTTCAATGAATTCTGTTAAAGAAGGTAATCAAAAGTTTTGCTAGGAATTAATCAAACCGTTAGAATGGAATGTTTTGTGTTTATTTTTATTTCGTTCCATAAATCATATCAGATAAAACTGCATTTCGAAATATTTTCATTCAAGATTCATTTAAACACGAACTATTTATTCTATTTTGGACATCTGACCCAATTCTTAACTATCAATGCTTAACGCCGTTGCCTTTTAGCTTTGAACCCAACCCAGAAGACAAAGAAACTTCGAGATAAAGCATTGAAACATACTAGCTTTCGCAGAGGACTTTTGGATGGAATCAATCCGCAGTTGCGTTAGATGGAAAGAAAAACGGTTAGCCTAACAGCAAAGGGGATTCTAAATGATAATCCGTCTACCACTGAGGATATTTTACGTCAGCACTGTGATCGGTGTGGACCGAGAGCAAAATTTATATCTATCAGCTACAGTTTGGATTTGAGCCTCAGTCACCTCATTGGGAGGCAAACGCTGTATCCCCTGACCTGCAAGATTATTGGTGCTGAAATTTGTTTCAAATATTATGTAAAGAATGTAAAAGTAAGAGCTGACATTTGAAGGGCTTGGAATAATATAATGATAAGCCACAATTTAGAATTGTTCAAGTCAGTGGTTCTGGAATTCATTCCGAGTTCTATGTAAGCTTCATGGAGTTTGTGTGTATATAGCTGTTATCTAGTGGAAATGCCAAAAACTTGGCAAAGAACCTATCTGGAAACAGTACTAAGAGCTTTGAGTAAACATTTCATTTTCAGGAAAGTGTAAATTATTACTCGATTGCCTTCAACCCTTCATAAATAAAAATTTCTAGCGAAGAAATTATTATTTAAATTTTTTTAAATAATATTTTTGATTTATTAATGCAAAGTACTCGAATTAATAATATTAATAAAAACTGTTAATATTAATGTTGGAAAATAATTGATGTTATTAATAGAAAATATAATATTATTGATTAAAAAACTTAAATTTACATTTCTTTAAAAAATATTTTTAAAAAACGAGCTTTCAAAACAAATTTTAGATTTCTATTTTGTCTCGAAATTTTTGTCGTTATTTTTGATACAAATAAAATGCGAAATGAACTTTGTTATGGAGCAGATTAATGTCCATTGGTCCATATAATTTTAAAAAGTTCTTTTTAAACACGGCAGTCTTCATGCTGTTTTGTTCTTTAGATTTTCTGGTACTTAGTAATGAATTTAAAGTTAGATTTACAATATAATGCGAAGTTTTACAAAGCTTTACATTATTGGTTGGATATATATCATTATTTCCCGTATATTTCAAGTCAAAACTAACTTCAATATAAACTAATGTTTCTAAATGTTATGTGGCACAATTGAGCAATAAAGAGGAAAACAACAAAACTGTGGGATCATTGAGTAAGTTCAAATGAGTAGATTTCAGCTGTGCAGATTTAGTTATAAAATTAAGGACTAGTTTTAAATTTAATTTTCGAAAATAAAGAAGGCTATACAAAACAATTTAATTAAAAAAATTAGCTATTAGGTTTCCATTGCAGTTTTTGGTAAATTTTATAATCTGGAAATAATAGTGTCATTTCAAGCCCAAGTGAAATTGAAACAATTATTGAATGGCTTCAAAACTTCCAAACGTTTATGTTTCTTTTGCTTATTATAAACCACAAAGTAAGAGAACAAGTTTTTGTATCAAAATTTACCTACCAAGTTGTATTAAAATGTATAGATAATTTACAAAAAAATATTAACTTGTTTATTTAATGTTTACGCAAAAATAAATTATCGCTATGAAATTTTTGATTTTGGTTCTTTTTAAAAAACGTCAAAAACTTTATCTTTAAAAACTTTATTTAATTTTAAAATGACTTACAAAGAGCTGTCTGTGAACTTTAAACTTTTGTAGATAAATTCAGAAAGTCATGAAATCAAATGCCTCTTACATTTAATAATAATTTGTCTCATAATAAATTTTCTCATTATAATTCGTCGTATAATAAATTGTCTCATAATGAACTTTATTCCAACACTAATATTGATTTTGATTTTGAAGTTACAGACTGCAGCACTTGAACCATAATATAATTACCTTGACCTACAATACGGTGGAAATCTGCTAAACTTTAATAAGTTGATAAAGGACCCCGCTCAAATCTTAAGGAAATTAATTTTCTGTAAAATTGGCTAAAAATGTAATATGTTGTAGTTCAAAACATTCGGAACAAAAGTTTTCATTGATATATTTTGAAGTTGCA
Organism: Parasteatoda tepidariorum; assembly: GCF_043381705.1. Classification (NCBI taxonomy): domain Eukaryota; kingdom Metazoa; phylum Arthropoda; class Arachnida; order Araneae; family Theridiidae; genus Parasteatoda; species Parasteatoda tepidariorum. The sequence goes on from NC_092215.1 coordinate 1,973,947, forward strand.
GACTGCTGCACTAATAGAAAAATCGTTTCAGTGTTGAAAAATAATATAGATAGATATATTGAAGTAGAATACGGTGCGAATCAGTTAAATTTTAATAAGTGATTAAAGACCCACAAAAATCTTATGGTAATTAATTCTTTGTCGAATTGGCCGAAAATTTAATCTGCTGCAGTTGGAATAATGCTGAGTCTTCATTGACACCTAAAATGGAAAATTTCTGAGATCCTCAAACATAAAAGATAATAGGAAATAATCACTGTGGTGAAAGGCGTTTGAAGCATTGGAAAGTAGGTACAAATTGCGAGTGGTTTTTAGGAGGCATAGAGACAACATTAAGTATCTATTTACATCATGTTGCAGCGTCAAATAATGTTCAAATATTTAATGATTAGTTACGTTTATGAGCATCTCTATATATTTGCATGCATTCAAGTAATTTTTTGTAAACCAATCCGCCCTTATAAGGGCTATAATAAGTGATGCACATTGGTTAATGCTAATGTCGTGATAGTATTAGAGAATTGAAAACTACTATTTATGTTTGAAGCATCATATCTCGGAAACTATTAATTTTTGAACTGTGTGTGAATGAGAAGTTTTGATCAAAATATTTTGAATTATTCAGTCAATTTGAGAGAGAAATAATTTTCATAAGATTTGTGCGGGTTTCTTTAAACATGCTTCCCCATAAATCATAATCGTTCTCTTTAAGTTAAACCTTCGAATTGTGCGTTCCAGTTTAGGAAGTACGATAATATTGCTCAACTTAGGACTATATTTAGGTTCCAGTACAGTTAAACAAGATTATGGTTCAACACGCTTTAAAATTTCTAACTGTGTGAAGCTTCGAAAAATATTATTTTGTTCTTAAAAAGAAATCAGAGACTATGTAGAAATCTGAGATGACAAAATCAGAGATAAATACACGTTACATTTCGCGCCAATAGTGCAGCGGCACTAAATTTTCCTAGTTTTTTGCTAACAGCATTGCTATGTAATTTGCGCAATTTTTGCTTTGTCCTCCCCCATGTAACGCCGTGGGGGATATCTGTGGGTCATTCACAGTTGTAGAAAATGAGGTATTAGCTATAGATATGAGGGGAATTCGAATCAAGGGGGATCTGTATTCAAGAACTGAAATCAACGTGGGGTGGTAAAAAACGATTGCAAAGCTAAAAAAAGAATTGTAGTATATCGAAAATATATCAGTATTGAAAGTTGTATTTGATAGAATGAAGTAGCGGTCTTTTAACAACGTGTGAATGCGTTAATGATAGACTAGATTAACAATGCCTATTTCCCGGTATTGTTAAATTGGCAAATCCTGAACATTCGACAAAATGGTTTCAAATCTAAAATGATGGTAGATTGAAGTTCTCTCTTGAAATATACATTAATCATTCGCTGCTATGGTGTTAAAAAATGCCAGCAGTACTGTATTTTGTGTGTGTAACTTTGGCTGAGTTTCATTATATATATATATATATATACGAGGGCGTTTCGAAAAGTAAAGATACAATGGATCGCATTCCTTAAAAAAAACTTTTATTTAGAAAACGTCAGTTACATCNAAAAAAAAAAAAAAAAAAAAAAAAAAAAAAAAAAAAAAAAAAAAAAAAAAAAAAAAAGGATGTGCGGGCTGATGAAAAGATTATATCTTTTATTTTCGGGTTTTTTTCAAAAACAATTTCATCCTTTTTTTTTTTTAATCAGTTGCTTGCTATTTTTTTCATTATTATTTCCCCCTCTTTTGCATATGTCTATTTTTTTTCTTTTGCTTTATCTACATTTTGAACTTAACTAATGAGTTCTGTTTACTTGCTTTACTTGCAGCTTATGCGCAATAAATGAAACTTATTGTTTTTCTTAACTTTCTTCGTGTTTTCTTGTACTTATTTATTTTGTTATATATATATATATATATATATATATATATATATATATTGNNTATATATATATTAAAAATGCTAAACAAAAGTTTTTTTTCTTCCAGGAAATTTCGTAAAATCAATCGTATTTAAACAAAATACTCGCTCACTGATAAAGTTTTATTATTACTTTTAGTTCAATCAAATTAGATTGAACGAACGCAGTGCTTTAAAAAAATTCCCAGAAAGCTGGAAATAATTATTTCATTGAACTTCCCAAACAAGAATAATCTGAGTTTGAAAGATTGCGACAGTTTCTGAAGTGAGTTAAAACTTGAGATAGACAAAATACTGCTAAATTTTTGACTTTTCTCTAAATTTTTGCCTCCTAACATCTAAAAAATTCATTATACTCAAAATTTAACAAGCTACAAAATTAAAGTTCGATAAATTCTGAATCGAATGATATGCTTAAACATTAAATAAAGGGTTTAGTCAGAATCAGTAATCAGTAATGAGCAAAATTTTTAGCTTTGGCTGAAAAAAGCGTTACACTTACTTTTAAACGCCTGCATCCCAAAAATGCCTTTCCAAATGAAAAGCATACATTACGAAAATTAAAAACTTATAAATTTGCTTTTATGGCTAATATAATTGTATTAGCATGATGAAATATAATTTTCTTTTCTATTTATCAAAATTTAAACTTAAAAAATGCATATAACTTTTAATGATTCTGAAGAAAGATTGCAGAATATTACGATTAGAAATATCTAACAATTGTTAGAAAAATTATAAAAATGAATAATACATTCATAAAATTTAAAAGTCCCTTTTAGTGGGCCATAAACAATATGGGGACTTGAGGGTAAAAGACCCAGTAGTCCCACTCTTAATCCGGTTCTGTGTTTCTTAGACGGTGTTTTCTTTTTACGGCGCACGTGATTTGTTAATGGAGAAAAAAATAATAATTCTGCTTCATTTACCATACTGTATGGCAATGACATTTTGGGAAGAAAAGAAAAAACATACTTCAGGTTATTAAAACCAAAATATACCATATTTAAACCATTCATTTTGTAAATATTTCATTCACATAGTTACAGTTTACCGGAAATTCTGGTTTTTAATATTATAGTTCTTATTACCACACATTTATTAAAAAATTCAAAACTAAAAAGTAAATTTTACAGAATAAATGGTCTTTAATGAATGACATTCTCTAATGAATCATGATAAAATATCTAAATTTTGCTACATTTACGAAATTTTATAACATATTATAACATTATACTTTGCAATTAATTTAACCAAAATCGTTGCCATAGTGCTTTGGTCAAAATTACAAAGCTCTCTGGTGCACCCATAGAGTTGGAAATATGATACATTTTATGAATCTTTTTTTCCCCTCAGTATTTCATTCTTAATGAATAAGTAAAGAAGAAAGAAAAGAGGTTTTTATTATTTCTACATTCCTTTAGTGGCTGTGATAATTCTTCCGCTTTTTTTAAACAAGACAAAATGAAGTAAGTCAACATCTTTCAAAAGATCAACAGCTTTTAAATAAAAGTTTCAGTTTTCAGTGATACTAAAGCTACGCCTGATCAGGTTTCTCGACAACACTCTCTGAAGGTATACCTTTAAGTGCAATTTCCACAGGACAGGGGCAGGAAAACCATCGAAATATTCTGATACCACTAATATTTCATGCTCTTGCAGGAAATCTCGAATGAAATGTTTAGTGATATGTGTGAAAAATCAAACTTGTACTAATTGTCTATTCGAGGATGACATTTTATTACTGGAAACAACTTTGTATGACACTTAAAACAGATGAAACGGATTTACTTGAACCAAATTAAAACATTTCTGGTTCATCTTCTGTCTGGAGGCAAAAATGTTATTAAAAATGAAGGAATTTTACTATTACCTTTAATATATATTTTTATAAATATTAAATTTTTATTTATATTTTACTAGTTGTATTTAGGTATTATTAGTTATATTTTATTAACAGTATACTTCTTTAGCAGTTTGCTATTAAGCTTCTTTTCATATGTTTTGCTATATCGCATTTAACATTATTGGTGATGTGAATTTATATTATTCATTACTAATTTTTACGAGCAATAGATATTTTAAATTACCTAAAAAGAAGGTGTTTTTCATAAACTTTTGCTGTTTTGTTACTGATATCAGAAAAGAAAATAATAATATACAACTAATAAGCTAACCACTAAATGATGGGCCATATTCAATCTATGTGAAAACTAGGAATAAACCTTTAAACTTAGGAATAAACCTTAGGGGTAAAATGGGAATAAACTTTTAATATCTTTGTAAAAATAAAACCGGGTGATCCAACAATTTCCCCACCCACGATTCCTAGAATACATCAACTAATCCTGTTCGAAATGTAGAAAATCAGTTACATTCCTTTTACAATAAGTGATAAAAAGAGCTGCGATTAATTTTGTTCTTTTTTTTTTTGCCTGATGAGCAGAATTGCAAAACTTTGCTCTTTCTGAAATCAGAATTTGATGCTCTAAAACTTTCATATCTAATATTTTTTATTTACGGTTCACGGGCGTTTGAAAGTGAGCATAAACCTTTTTNGTGAAGTGGCGAAGAATTTTGCTCAGTTTTGATTACTGGTTCTGATCAAATCACTATTAAGAATGTGTCATTATATCTTTTGATGCGGAATGTTCTAATTTTTACTTTTGCTTTCTAAAAAATTTTGCGTGTGATTTAATGGGATATGATTTAATATAGATTTTTTTAGACGTTACGATGCAAAAACAGAGAAAGTGCTGAAAATTTAGTTTTTTTGTTTTTGTTTTTCTTTCCTTTTTTTTGTTTTGTTCTTGAAGCTCTTTTTAACTCACTTCAGAAACCGTTGCAAACTTATATTATCCTCCAACTTTCTGGGAATAAGCTTAAATTGAAAGAACTTGACTGGTCTATTTAAATTTATTTATCTATTTCATTAAATTAAATTAAAGCTACAGACGCTTTTTTCATTTCTCAGAATACCTTGAAGCGTTTCAATAGAAGTATATAGTGATTTATGTGCAAAACAATCCAAAATAAATCATAAATTTATTAGATTGAAAAAAGTTTCTTTCATAATTTCACTCAATTTCAGATAATCTTCCTCAAAAGAAAAAAAAATATAAAGATAGAATTTACAAGTTTGTCTTATTTTTATTTTAACACGGTATATTCACTGTTTACAAAACAAACCTCTTTTTTCCAAAGCGTACCTGTAATTTTTAATTAGCCTGTGTCTTTGTCTAAGGGAAAATTAATTGAACTCAATGCCTAAAGCAAGTTAAAATAAAGATAAGAAGAACGGGAAAAAAAAGTTATCGTGAAACTAGTTGTTGCAGGGAAAAGAAATTTTGGATAATGTATTGTATGTTGATAGAAAACATTGAGTTATTATTCATATGAGACACAAGGGTAATTGATGATCTAGCTTCACTCCTTCACTGTTAAAAAGAGGAATATACCAAGCAGACAAAAGATGAGGAAAAACACGCAGAACTACTTCATCATTTGTAATGAGTTTTAGCCCTTTTTAAGCAAAATTTGCCTTCAAACATATCATCCTAAATATAGTATTTAAATTAAAAATGTATTGAAACACATGTTTAAACGTTTTCTCTGTTACGTTTATAATGTTTTAACGTTTAATGTTGTTACGTTTGCGATGTGTATTTCTAAGGAAAAAGAAGGTTATATTAATGGTTTCATTTCAAAGAATTTGTATATTATACAAAGCATTAATTTAAATATCGTTACCATTTCTGTGAAATTATGATACATTAAACTAGCTCTCGATTGAACGAAATGGTTCGTATATCCCGGATAATCAAATTAATGATGGAAAGTGTTTGAAAAATAATACCAAATGAAAAATTATTATACAATAAAACATTAATTGTATGATTTTTTCAAAAGAAAAAGAAGGAATTGAAATTTATATGTTATATTTAAATATTACACTTTTAGAAGTTTAGTGAGATAGATTGCGGAGAATTTGAAATGCTTAACATTATATTCAATTACAACCAATGTTTTTTTCAATTAATTTATAAAAAATTATTTCAATTTAAAGATAAGTGTATTAGTCCCATGAAAATAAAAAATAAAAAATCTTAAATCGCTCTACAAAAGAAAAAAAGAAAAAGGAAGAAAAGAAAAAACGTGTCTTACGAGTACAAGTATTCTTTTCTCCAATGTAACATGTGTTACTATAGAAAATTCCATGTGGCGCCATCTAGTTGCTATAGCATCTACCTGCAATAAAGGGAATGAACACTAATACATATTCTAATCTACATAGGAGCAATTAAAATACATCTTAGTTGAATATTGTTATAAGTTTCTAAAATAACAATTATATTTGTAAAAAATGTGTAATAATTTTTTTAATATTTTTATTTTATTTTCGTGTTATTTATTTCTTAGTGTTTTAAAAATTACTTCTATGGGAAGAGAGATGTAACTTTTATATATATATATTTGGATATATATCATTATTTCCCGTATATTTCAAGTCAAAACTAACTTCAATATAAACTTTTTTCTAAATGTTATGTGGCACAATTGAGCAATAAAGAGGAAAACAACAAAACTGTGGGATCATTGAGTAAGTTCAAATGAGTAGATTTCAGCTGTGCAGATTTAGTTATAAAATTAAGGACTAGTTTTAAATTTAATTTTCGAAAATAAAGAAGGCTATACAAAACAATTTAATTAAAAAAATTAGCTATTAGGTTTCCATTGCAGTTTTTGGTAAATTTTATAATCTGGAAATAATAGTGTCATTTCAAGCCCCAGTGAAATTGAAACAATTATTGAATGGCTTCAAAACTTCCAAACGTTTATGTTTCTTTTGCTTATAATAAACCACAAAGTAAAAGAACAAGTTTTTGTATCGAAATTTACCTACCAAGTTGTATTAAAATGTATGTATAATTTACAAAAAAGTATTAACTTGTTTATTTAATGTTTACGCAAAAATAAATTATCGCTATGAAATCTTTGATTTTGGTTCTTTTTAAAAAACGTCAAAAACTTTATCTTTAAAAACTTTATTTAATTTTAAAATGACTTACAAAGAGCTGTCTGTGAACTTTAAACTTTTGTAGATAAATTCAGAAAGTCATGAAATCAAATGCCTCTTACATTTAATAATAATTTGTCTCATAATAAATTTTCTCATTTTAATTTGTCGTATGATTAATTGTCTCATTATAATTTGTCTCATAATGAACTTAATTCCAACACTAATATTGATTTTGTTTTTGAAGTTACAGACTGCAGCACTTGAACCATAATATAATTACCTTGACCTACAATACGGTGGAAATCTGCTAAACTTTAATAAGTTGATAAAGGACCCCGCACAAATCTTAAGGAAATTAATTTTCTGTAAAATTGGCTAAAAATGTAATATGTTGTAGTTCAAAACATTCGGAACAAAAGTTTTCATTGATATATTTTGAAGTTGCAGACTGCTGCACTAATAGAAAAATCGTTTCAGTGTTGAAAAATAATATAGATAGATATATTGAAGTAGAATACGGTGCGAATCAGTTAAATTTTAATAAGTGATTAAAGACCCACAAAAATCTTATGGTAATTAATTCTTTGTCGAATTGGCCGAAAATTTAATCTGCTGCAGTTGGAATAATGCTGAGTCTTCATTGACACAAAGTCCTAAAATGGAAAATTTCTGAGATCCTCAAACATAAAAGATAATAGGAAATAATCACTGTGGTGAAAGGCGTTTGAAGCATTGGAAAGTAGGTACAAATTGCGAGTGGTTTT